>NW_002060978.1:407510-410677 GCF_000150275.1 Trichoplax adhaerens
AAGTTTTGTAGCTTGATCTCTACACTTTTCATTTCATTACAGTCAGAGCTATATTAAAACACAGTATATCCAAATTATAATATAACTAATAAAGAATAGACAAACAAAATTATCCTAACATAGATATTCCTACTCTAATACAGTATATAACACTGTCACAGTATCATAAGTGAGATAGTTTCATGATTAATTATTATTGATTTATTGTCCTTTATAATTTTAGACGATCTCGTAATACAGTAAGCCAATCATTTATTTACAATTATGAAATCTGCAATGAACAATTTAAACTTTGTTAGTCAGTTTCTTTACGTTTATATGACATATAATGTTTATAGAGCTCCAAAGTAAGTCAAGTAAACGCCTTCGTTAACAAATTTAACGTAAATTAAAATAGTCAGCGTTGCGTAACTGGAGTAGAAAGCTTGACTAAATAAGTCATTACGAGAATTATAGATTTACAGAAAGATTTCTCATTCAGAAATTACTGAAAGATCTAGATGGAATAATGTCAGTTTTGGTTCAGTCTTCGATATGGCTTGAGTAAGTAACAATCACAAAGATTCGAACTGTAAGTAGATGATTTACATTCCCTATTATAACTATTAATTTCAGTATGTGCATATGTGTCACTGTGATAAAAAGTCAGTGCTATGTTAAAACACAGTATATCCAAATTAGAAGTTAACTAGATAAGGATAGGCCAACAGAGTTATCCTAACATAGATATTTCTATTATAATACAGTATATAACAATTTCATACTTGGCAAATTATGAAATATATTAGAATTAGATATTAGATACGTTCTTACTAGCTGCTAATCGGCTAAATACGGGCTTGGTATTGGATAACCGATCTTTTTCATGCTATTAGATTATTGTAGCATTTTTGATTTGCCATTAGGTTTTATTTTCAAAATTTATAGATCTACTTAAAACGCGATTTAACCTAGCACTGAAGATTAACCATTATCTAATAAACCGTGATTAGCTTAGCATTTTATTTTATATATAAACGCGTAAAATCATTATATAAAGTAGATATTTGTACAAAAATATTCAAATTATGTTATTAAAGACATTAGAAAATAACAACTGGTTTGCATAAAATTTTTGTGAAATTGTTCCTTTATTATTTGATTTTAATGAATCAAATTGGTTTGTTTTAAGTTTAAAAACGTAATGCTAGCAGTTAAGATTTGAAGTATGACTTCAACCTTACTCTAATTAAATAACTAACAAAATAAAATTTCTATACGAGATTTTTTGAGTATCAGTACAATAAAATTACTATAGCATCTCATGTTTTGAATGACTCATAAAAATTATAGTGCCAGTCAGGGCCAGGTTTAATTTCTAGATATTTCGCGTAAAATTTTACAACATTTGGCAACGCCTTCTTTCGAATAGTGAAAAATATTTTTAATTTACCTAAAGAAACGATGCCTGACTTTGATGCTAATCGATGTAATAAAATTTTCTTTGGGATAACAATGTTTTCTATGATGAATTTATTAGTATTCTTGTCGTTGAATTATATTTGAATAGTACTAATAATAACTAAATGACTTATTAAATTTAGCCGAAATATAATATCATAACCTATTTTACCGACACGAAAAGGTATTATAGAATATAATATACATTTAGTAAATTTCTGATGAACAAATTTTAACAAAATTGTGAAGGAAGTGTTCCATAAATATTGAAGAAACCTAAGCCTGATATTGCTATTTCATGATGTTCATAGCATAATTGAGTTTGTTATCTTTCCACCTTCAGTAAATTAGCGTAAATTAAATGCTTGAGAGCTTTCTGAACATTTATCCATAAACGAAGCCGAACATTTCTAATACAACTAACTGCGACATACATAATATCTATACATATGTTTCATATCATTCTTAAAATTCGTGCTCACGAAATTATATATAATGGGATTCAAAACACAAGAGCATAATGTTAATGATCCAGAGACTATTAAAAAAGTATGAAATTCAGGTCGCACTTTATACTCAGTGTTCATAAATTGCCCAATCGTTAAGATCATGTAATTTATCAAATGTAGTGAGGCTGATATTGATGATAATAGAGTTATAATTAATATAGCGGCTATTTTCTGATTTCTATGCTTCTTCTTTGCCAACTGTTTTCGCTGACATTCGGTGCTAGTTGATTCCGTTGGAATTTTTGTAGTACAAATTTTTATCATAATTTTTATGTAGGATATTAGTATTACAGTTAAAGGAATAATTCCTGCAGTACATTCAAAAATAATCATAATAGCAAACTTTTCGGTTTGACTACCTAGTAACATACAGGAGTTTAGATCAATTTTAGATACTCCATGGTATAAGCCTAGAAATCCACCTAGTACGGCGGATATTAACCACATCAAAATAATCCCTATAACAATCAATTTTCTTCTGAATGGTGCTTTTATCGGATGTATTATGGCTCTATATCTTTCCAAGCTGATTGCCATCAATACTAATTTTGAGTTTATAACACCAACACTTGTACTTGAACTTGATAATTTACAGATAATCTCTCTTGCTAACCAAGATATTGCCCGGTTGCTTGTGAATAAAAGATGCATGACGTAAGCTGATACTGTCGCCAAAGCAGAAAAGAGGTCTGTTAATGCTAACTGGCCTATAAGGAGATCAAGCGTGTGTTTTCGATGGCGTGAAAATATGACCCAACATACTATTAAATTGAATATTGCTCCTAATGACGCAAATGTAATAAGTGCAGTATGAAAGACAGAGATTGTCTGGTTGCTATATGAATTCGTATTTAGTGTTTCATTGGAAATATTCATTTTTAAAGTCTCGTATTCACGTTAATAAAGATGGCCGACAGAAGGAAGAAAACTATAATGTAAGAGATAAAAATGTATCATGGAAACATTTAAGTTGTTCTTGATATTTGTAGTCACGATAACATTATAATTACTATTAATTCCAAATACATATATGTTTCAAATTTGTTTTAACTAAATACAGTTACCTTATAAACTCATTGCTGATTTTTCAATTGAAAATTTGCCGTAAGCTAGCAGTAAGTTACTATCTGAATTCCGAAATTTAAATTCTATTTGTTAAATAGAAAACATCATCATGCAATTAATTAATGCCCTACATTATCATTTTATGAATTTTAA
>NW_002060977.1:0-1412 GCF_000150275.1 Trichoplax adhaerens
TTCACTTATGTCACCATGAAGGTATTTTTGAGTAAAATCGTTATCTTCCTTACGTTTACCAGAATACGAAATCGACTCCGGCATCGTCATCATTGGGTAAAAACTATTACTGCTTTCTTCACTTAGATCGCCGGTACCATTGCTTGAATTATTATCAAAGGCCAACTGGTCTGGCAAGTTCATCTCGTTACTGTCCATCATTTCACTGCCAATAAAAATTCCCAAGCGAGATGATCGCGCAATCCTTATGGTAGCAGTTGTAGCTTGTAGTACAGTACTACAACGGTAGAATTTGCTCTCTACTCGGTAGCAATTCTTGTTCACAACTGTACAGATTCTGCTCAGTTCCCTTTTAGGCCACTGTAGGTCTTACAGTGCAGACAGTACATCAAACCTCTACAGTATGTACTGTACAGTGTACAGTATGCAGTACTGTAACGAGAGATCTACAAGGTGTACAGTACAGTACTGTACGGATACGGTAGTGTTGCCTTAAATTATGACTTTAAATTGTGAAGAAATGGACTTTCAATTTGGCTCCAATTCCAATGCAGACAGATCAGTACAACCTTAAGCAATTGGTTCTGATAGTTTTATTACTTTCAATCGCAGTATTGTATAATTCTATTTCTTTCAAGTTTCTCGTACAAACTATCAGTTGCTGTTACATGGGCTGTCGCCCCAACCATTTTATAAGTCACGTCGTAATACTGTACCAATCTTAAAGTACTGTACAGTGTACAGTACTGTAATGTAGAATGTACTGTAGATCCAAGTCAGAAAGTGACTCAAAAGTGGACAGTACTGTAAGATAGAACTGTACAAACTACAATATAGTAGTACAAGCAATATGGCAGCATGTAAAAATGTCTCAGATTCCTTGCTGAAATATTGCCATAGAGGGTTCAACTCTAGACTGTGAGAAATTGAGAAATTTAGTAGTTCATGATTCGACATTTTGGAAATAGATTCGATACTTTTGATTGCAAGTTGCAATACTGCAGCACTCTAACAGAATATCTCTGGTGACAGTCTTCCTCTACATTATTCGGGATATTTTAGCAAGAAATCCGTGATCATATGCTTTATACGAAACTGAATCAGTCAAGCACTGTAATTGTACGATCATACAGTATTGTATGTAGAACTATGACGAATAATTAATCTATAATGTGCACTTTGTCTATTTATACTGTGTGTATATATAAATAAAATTGACTAACCATTTCTTCTTTTAAATATTAAACTATTCAGAGTCATAGTACATTTAGCAAAAATTGGCTTGATATTTATTATCAAATAATTTAGTAGTAGCGATTACACATCGATAAAAGGTTAACTAACCAGAGAGTATGATTTTTATTACATTACACATTAATACATTATATGCAGCTTAATGCTGATGTGTGAGA
>NW_002060977.1:5234-50967 GCF_000150275.1 Trichoplax adhaerens
ATTTCTGCAGTTAGGTAAGGCAAGCATACTTGGCAACTTACTTCATCAGCGTTAATTGACGGGTACTAAAGTTTTATTGCGGTATACTCAACAATCGAGAAGTTCTGCTGGAAAAGTATTTTACAAAAGTTCGACAATATGCTGTACTTACACACTTCACAGTCGCATTGATGATCATATTCAATTGCTTTTAAGCACCAATTTGCCAATCAAAATATGACTGTGCTGCATTAATAACAGAGGCTATTTTACGTATACATTAATTAATTATGAATGCATAATATTAAAATGCTACTAACTGATTAAGCGTAAAATTATCTTAAAAATATGGGCAACAGTTGATAACAATTTGCAATTAAGTGTAAGTAAGTAAAGCAAAGAATTGAGAGAAAGGAGAAAGATAAGCTATGCGTCATGCTCTACCA
Source organism: Trichoplax adhaerens (assembly GCF_000150275.1). Classification (NCBI taxonomy): domain Eukaryota; kingdom Metazoa; phylum Placozoa; class Uniplacotomia; order Trichoplacea; family Trichoplacidae; genus Trichoplax; species Trichoplax adhaerens. The sequence continues at coordinate 5,660 of NW_002060977.1, forward strand.
CGTCAAATCTACAAAATGAATCAAACAGGAAGGCTAAAATTATGAACTTTATGATTATCCAATACGAAGCAAAATGCCATTATAAAATTATACAAGCACGTCCTATCGATCGATTAAGCCTAATTATGGTACAATAACGAGTTTGATATCAGATACTTCTTAAATAGATAGCCCATTTTTACATGCAAGTGCTCACCTAGTATCTACCTTTCGATAATAACAATTAATTAGCAGTTGTCTAAAGGGTATAATGCGTATATGCTGTAGAATTTGTTCGTCATTCAGTCATAGGCTATATTCAGTTCATATTAAATGATTATCTCTTTCTAATTTTAGACGCAAATTGCATTCATTCAATCCAATAGCAATAAGAGCGTACATAGAAAGCGTATAATAAATTGCATACCGGTCCACAAAGCTTGAATATGTACCTATTACAGTAATCTCCAACCTATTCGTCGTTGTCGATTATATGATTATTATCAGTAGTAGGCTGATAAACGTCCCCAATAGTTCGGTAGAAAGGCTGCCTGGTGAATACTACTTGCACGTTAACCTAGCTACAACTGTCGGTAGTTTAGCATTGGGATAAAAGACATTCGCTAATACATTAGAATTGGTGAAGATAACAAACTTGAAACAACTTCGGATAGTTTACATAGACAAAAAATTCCAAATTACACGGTGTCCACTATACAGTACAGTACAGTACGGTACAGTACATACTGTACAGTACTTGTAGTGGAGACTTTCCCTACTGTACTGTACACTGTACACTGTACAGTACAGGCTCTTTGGCACAGTGCATCTGTTACCAGTACTGTACATGTGCTGTATGACAGCAATGATGGTCATGACGCACTTGCCTTAATTTTTTTTTTTTTTAACTTTCAACCGGTCGTACAGTACAGTAGGGAGTACTGTACAGTATAGTAGGTGACAGATAGTTTGTATTAGAAGTAGAAACTTGAAAGAAATAAAACTACTCATTACTGCAATAGAAAGTAATAAAATCATCAAAATCCAATTGCTAAAGGTTATAATGATCTGTCTGTGTGGAATATGAGCCAAATTTAAAATATCTTTCTTCAAAATTGAAAGATACAATTTCTAATTAAGGCAACATGAGTGTGTATGTACCATACTGTACATTGTTTCTTTTCAACCGTTTTTGAACTCTTCAGTATAGTGTACTGTAATTTTAGAGGTCTCGCCACGCCTCTGTAATACTGATCTTACAGTACTGTACTGTACACAGTACACTTTACAGTACGTTCGATTTCAAATTTTTGCATCAATTTGTACAAAATTGATCGCAAATGCATGGATTTAATATCTGTACATTGGTGCTATGTAGATTTTTAAAGTCGATTTAATTTTAGTACAGTGAACAAGTTGAGGTCTTGGTGGTTGTGTTTAGCTAACTTAGTTTTAATATTACCTGACCTCAATCGCTGTAAAGAAGGGTTCCCATTTTTACTAGAGAGAAAATGGAAAGGATTGATGTAATTCGACGCAGACCACCGTAAATGTTTCAAAGTCAAAAAACCGACAGTGTTCACAGTACTCGAAATTAGAGTCTTCTTTCCAATACTGCACATCCTGTTTTAATTAATATACCGGTGACGAAGTGGCCACTAAATAGAGGTAGGTATGCGCTAGTAATGCAGCAGTGATTTTAGTTAGTGGCTAGAACTTGGTGAAAGACAACGTCATAATCTGTTGAAGAGACGATGAATAAGCTTTTAATTTAACTACGTAATTACGCGTACATTTCGAGTGTATTTTATTCGCGTGGACAATTCTAGTTAGAGCACGTACACTAGTACCCTAGTTAACTAACTTATAGCAACTCGTTAAAATGATAACTGTCTACCTAGTGTACGTAAAACGCTGTAGCCATAGTTTTGGAATTATGTAGTACGCGTAAATCAATAGAATTGCAGTTAAGATCGTCGTGTACAATTTCGGTAAATGAATAATTAATTATAATATAATAACATTCAAAATTGATAGTTAGCACTTCAAAATACTGTGTCCAATTTATAAGAAAATATCTATAGTGTTGGCAATTTGAAATTGAATCACAAACATTTCTTTAGTGATCAATGCACTACTACACGGTATATCGTAGAATAGATACCAATTTTACAATAAATGACGTCGTTTCATCATAATATAATACTCAATGCAGCTGTCACGGTAGTGAATCTACCGTGATGAATGATATCTTACTTAATTTAGACATGTATATGTATCACGATAAGATAGTTATTAATTTGGATATGAGCATGAATTATTTTATGACTTAATATAGCCGATACAAACTTGTTCTCAATACACCTTAAATTATACTAAATATAGTATAAGAATTGTCAATGGTAAATTCAATATAAGTCTAAATGATTGATTTTGAATATTAAATTAGACTTGCATTTTCTACAATAAAGATATAGTTAGAAGATTCCGAAAGTGTATTTCTCAGTTATTGTTACTTATCTAGGGTAATCTAATTAGTTTAGATTAGGCAAGTTTAGTTAAGTAACAACAGCATTTGTTTCTATAATGGCCTGGTGTGCCAATCGAAGATTTTACTGATCAACTACTACTTAGAGATAGTGGAGCTTGAATTTGTGACGCGAGAGGTTACAATCAAACAGATATTTGCAAGCTTATTCCAGGCATGCTTATAACGTAACCAAACTAATGAAAGACGCAACGAATACCTCCTTTACAGAAGTAAAATCAATGATTTTCTCGATTAAAATGAATCTATCTGAATTCGATTTGATGATGATTATTTTCGTGTATGAGGAAATAGAAAGCATATGAGGTGGGCAGCTATAAGATAAAATAATAAGGGAAACACTTGCTGTCACCACTTTAGAGCTAATAAAACAATTCCCATCTACCATATTTTGAATTCCAATTGCTAGCTTAATTCAAAAATTTTTGTTAAATTTTGCTCAGCTTAGCATCGATTACAGGAACTGTAGATCTTTGGCTGTTTCTATTAAGTATCACGAAATTAGGATAATGTTCGTAAAGTTATCTTTCAGGTTTGCTATTTTCAAGATGTTACCGTTTAAATGACTAAATAATTAATAGAATATTTACATTACATTACAAGATGATACTCGCATGTTTATGGATTAGTGATTGGGCTCTTTGAGGCTTGATGATAAGAAAATTAAAAATTATACGCCATAATTAATTATACGAACCTGCTTAGTTCCAGATACGATCATTTAAACTTTTAAAATATCAATCTTCATTATTAATTTAAATGTACTAGCATCAATTTTTTTATAAATATACGTGAATAGCGATGACACATATCTGTATTAATAGCTATGAAATTAGTAGATTTATGGTAATGTACGTATATATGTTCCACATAGATTATAAACTTCACAATATCTGTTCACACAATTTCAAATATTACCCCTCATATAAACAGTCGAAAACGGCTTAGATAATCCGGATAATCAGATTAAATTAAAGTTCATAGTCTATATGGAACATAGATTTACAGGAAAATCGAGTTGTCTAAGATAAACCGGATAATCAGTCTTATAGAACAGGGATAGGGATATACAATTATAATTTACGTGGGATATATGCGCGAATATTTGATTGACATAATCGCGCAATAATAAATATATCATAACTGGATTAGAGATAGAGAAGACCTGGACCAATCGCGAATCTCGTATATAATAACTAAGAGAATTCAAAAATAAATCGTCGACTCAAGAGTTTTTTTACATTTCTTCTCGCGCGCGTAAGCATATATGCCAAAGAAATATATAAAAAATTTTTAAGCCGACGGCTCTTTTTTTTTCTTTAAATGATTTTTTTTATATTATTATTTTCGCGTGGGTCCAGGTCTTCCCTATCTCTTATCGAATCTTTCATATCGTTATTCACATGCTCTGCTATTGATAAGGAGCTACTTGAGGAACGAGTAACCTTGATATTACTAATACCTCATTTTATCATATTGTTAGGGATCTGAATACAAATCAAATCGATATTTTACCTTCCGCCTGCATGGAAGCCTACGAAAACTTAAAGTTTCTGTAATTCGTACCTGTATATTCTTAACCATAGATTTTAATGATTATATCAGTGCCTGACCTAGTTATAAAAATATATGTAATGAATCAGAATTTACGATTACAACGTTTGCGGGTAGTGTACTGTTAAACTGAAGAAATGGTAGTGTGTAAGTAATTTATCTCAGTTATTCTTATAATGCAGAGACCTAACAAACAATCCGTTGAGCATTATTTCATCTTCGCCTTTTGCAGGAGCCCAAAGTCTCCTTTCTATGTGAGTACTGTATGTGTTTATTTTAAGAAAATACTCGCGTAGTGTAACCTAGTGTTCAATTCGTAAGAATACGCTTTCATTTACGCTTACTTAACGGTTTGCTTGAAATCAAATTATAAAATTCAACTTTATACTACGTACTAGCTTTGCGATATATAAAACATTAATTAATTGTAAATGGGTCGATTTGCAGTTATTCAAGCCAGGAGTATTTGTGTTGCACGGCACCTTCTACTGTAACCTCTTGCACTCCTCGCCGGCTAGACACTGGCTTTACCACTTGTAATGCGTTATTGGCACATTTATCGTTACAGCTCTACGTTTGGATTATAGGATGTGTCGCTTTTGCAGGAAATATAGTTGCATTTATTATTCAATTAAGAGAACAAAAATGCAAAAAGAATAAAGTTCCATCATTTTTGATTGCTAATTTAGCTGTAGCTGATTTTTTAATATCAATATACTTATTGATTATCGCTGCTTCTGATCGATCTGAAAACGGGTATTTTTATCAAAAAGCAGAAGCATTTTTTAAAAGCTGGCGTTGCTTACTTGCCTGCTACATTTGCTGCTCTGCCAGTCTAATGTCAGTGTTTATGATGTTATTAATAAGCATTGATAGGTTCATTTGTATTGTACTCCCATTCTCTGAACGGAAATTAAATATTAAAAATGCATGGTATGCCATTATAACCTTCTGGACCTTTAGCATATTATGGGTTGGTATTCCAATTTATTTTAGCATCGGCCAAAATAGGTATAATCGTTTACATGGTGATAGCAGCGTTTGTATGGCAAGTAATATGCAAAATATTTATTATAAGACATGGATTGGACTGTACGCATTACTAACTTTCATTTGCTGGATCACAGTTTGTGTCATGCACTACTTGATGTATTTAAGTGTTCGACGAAGTAATTGAAATGTGAGAAAGTCCTCTACTACTAAAGATAGAAAAATTGCATTACGATTGTTACTCATTTTAATTACGGATTTAATTTCATGGATTCCTTTTTATGTGATTTGCTTGCGAGTATGGTTTGATAACAAAGCGATTGATATTATATCGTTACAATTTACGACAATTTTCTTTTTACCGATTAACTCAGCGATTAATCCTTGCTTATATACACTTTCAAGTCCTGCAGTAGTAGTTAAATTACGGTCTTTTGCAAGGTGGTCAAGGACAATTGTGCAAATAGGATCATGTAGAAAATTAGCTAATGGCACTCCAACTTTCAATTTGAGCCGAAGCAAGTCCAAAGTCAAACCTAAAGAACCTGTGCATGTACAAACAATAGATAGTCAAGATATGCAAAAGAATACGGGTGAACATCAAGATTCTGAAGTCAATTATGCTGCTGTTGCTCAAGCTGAAATCTTACTTCAGCCATGAGCTAATTAGATCTAGACTTAAAAAATTCTGCTTCGCAATAGGTGATAAGTCGAACAATATTACTATTGCTTTTTGCTGCGATGTTGGTTAAGCATAAAAATAGCTTATTCTTTTAATTGGCAGTTACAAATCAATATTTTTCGGCGATAAAGATCGAAATTATTACAACGAAACTAATACTATAAATCTTCTTTCAGGTTTGTTCTCCTAGATATTTAGCTTTAGCATAACTCTATGTGCTGACGATCTTCTCATCGTCAGGAGGAACAGTAACCACGAGTGTGTTGTAGATAAAACTAAACCCAAACTTTATTAATTACAAAGACAGTTAATTTATAGTAAAATCAATATAAACATAAATTATAACTTCATGAGATATTATTATGAAACTACGCAATTATCTCGTATAAAATTATGTAAGATGTCATAGATAAATTATATATATATACATATATGATTATTATCAATTTACGTACATTCCTAGGTAAGTTATCTCACATTAGTACTACAGCAGCTATGCAGAAGTTTCTCCATAATATTAGCATAATAAAACACGTTGAGTGGGAATGCTAAGTATAATTAATGCTTGCTGAATATTTAAAATAGGTTATTGTGCCGATTGCTATTGATCGTAATCATTAGTTAAACGATTAAGATTTTGATTCATAGAAATTGAATTAGACATAAATCTGGCTTAAATTAAAACTGTGTATGGATAGTTAGTTAAAAATATCTTCTAGTAAAGTAACTAAATGAAGATAGTATTACATAAGATATATTTCCTAGTATAATATGGTGACACGTTTGGAGCTTACATGTTCAGTGGTTCCTATACGAACAGAAACAGTAGAAGTACTTATATTCTGTCTGTAGAATATAAACTGTGAAAATTCTAGAGTGTTAATCGCATCAATATCGCTATATAATTTTTACATTATAGGAGCTACTAATGGGCAAAAATCGAAGAGTGATGAATTTTGCTTTTGTAATAATTTAGACATTATTATAAAAATTTAGCAATCCTATGGTAGACATAAGTTTTCCAGTGGCACGAAAAATTACAGTCAATAAAAAGATTAATCTTCAAGTAATCTAATTGTGTTTATTTGATGAAATTATTCGATTTATCTCTAAAGTTGAGTTAACTGCTTGCTCTTAAGCTTCGCATCAACATCCATATTCTACGGCTTAAAAATCAAAATATTCATCGTAGTGGTAGTCAGGTACCAGTTTAGACGCGGCGAGAATAAGAAACTTGAAATGGCTTGCATATTATCACTTTACTATTTTTGATGTTTTGTAATTAAATGTAGTTTTACGTAGCCATTAAAATTATAGGAAAGAACCTACTTATACTTTATGTCTAATTATCTTTGTCTTAAGTTTTAAGGCTAATAAATTTTATAACCTTATAATAATATTTCTTTAAAGTATTTTAAGTTTCGTCCTGCTTCATTTTTATGTTTTTATGCTATATGATTTTTGGAGTAACCTTACATAAAAATTAAGAATTTTTGAATTTACCGTAGTAGTCCAATCACAATATTTTCACTTTATGAGCAGTAAAGTACAACTTAATGCATTTTACAGCAGATTTAGAATCTTTGACGCTAATGTTGGGAATAGTAAAGTTTTAGACTCCATATCCTTTTCCATCCATATATTAGAAATAATAGACAATGCAGCATTATGTCTACTATCAAATGCACTTAACATATCGATGGACTTCTAAAAAATGTGATAGAAGTAATTTAAGAAAATTACTAAGAATGAGAAAGCCCTTTCATCTCTAATGATACATATAGTGATCATTTATATCCGGTATCAGTTCTATTGGCCATCGGGAAGACTCAAGAAAAGGAAAATAGAGCTGAAATTAAACAATTACATTAACAATGAGAAATAAATAATATACTCTCGGAAAAAGTAAATATTGGAAGTATATGGTAGACTACGGTAAGTAGAGTTTATATATATTACTTACTATTTTTATTAAATAAAATTAATGCATACATTGCTTAATGTCTTATGCATAGCTTCGACTTAAGGATCAGAATGACTACAATCTGCTTATTGCAATATGTTAAGAGACTAGGTGTATTAGTCTGCAAACTACTATAGTAATTATCAAAACTACATTATATATGGTTTAGCCTAGCCTAGTTACTGACTGCATAATCTGTCTTCATGCAATATCCATTCTGATAATCTAAAGTACAACTTATGCCTGCCAATAATACAGGAATATCAGCTTTGTTAAAAGAAATTAATACGTAAGTGTTACGCAGTAACTTTTACGTAGCTGTCGTAACATAAATTCCATGAGATAATTTATCTAGGAATGTATTTACATGCCGTTATCTGTGACTTTTTACATATTTTTAATAGATCGTTGCATGGCTTTGTAATATTATCTATAAACTAATAATTAATGTTTATATCGATTTACTGTAAATTGACCAACTTTTTGCCACGAAAGTAATCTTCGTGACGTATACTTTATTTCTGTGTTACGCTCTATATATGTTTATATCTCAGAAATGTTTTACAATCTCCTTAATTGTAATTTTAGTGGTTAACAGTTGACATCCTTAATTTAGGATTACATAGACTAAAATAGTAATTGCCAACCTGCTAAACTGGATTGTATCTATCATCTCCAAGGTTGTTAAGGTTCAAAGTACAATTTCTAACTTTAGAGGAAATTTCTTAGTAGGATAGCTTAATATATATCTTTTAAACTATTAATAAGCATTGACTACTTTAATACTGTTACAGTAAATTTAATAAGATGTAATGAAATGAAAAGTATAGAGATCAAGCTACAAAACTTTAACAAACTTTGATTCTACTTTAGTTGCACTCCGGTCGACTTAACGCTAGTACTTTGACACCAAATAAAATTTGGGGAAATAACCGAACAACAATTTATTATAAAACAAAAATGGAGAGAAGTATAAACCAAACAACCTTACAAATACTTAGCTTTAAGTATTAATAAAATAAGTGACAGACTTAAAAACTGTCAACGACCAAACAACCTTTCAAAAAGAAGAACGTTTTAACTTACGACAATTCGACCCCGAAGGCCTTTTAAATTCAACAAGTTCTTCAAATAAAATCTTTTTCTGCTCTCCCTCTAAATTTTCTAATTGCACTATCATTTATAGGCTTCGTAGAGCCGTCAGAGGTATTTAAAACTAAACATTTGCTAACCAATGGCTCTCAAGGTCCGTTTTAGAAAACTACTTTGCACCATTTAAGAAAACAATCGTTGAAAGTTCAGACACAATTTACCCTACGATTCCCTTACAAAACACTATAAAAGTAACAAGCTAACTATAAAAATACATCAAACTTCACTTCTAACATAATTTCTATCATTAATACACTATAAAAGTCTAAAAATCAACCTTTAAACATCAAGATTTAGTCATAAAAACAACATTCTAACTACCTAACAATCAACACAACCTCTGCCAATTTCCATCTTATTTTCTATTTTCCTCACTAAATTCTCCTAATGTGACTTCAAGTCACGTCATAAAATTCCAAAATTTCAAATTCATAACAAAAAGTCCAAATTTCAAAAATCAACTCTTAGTCGCTATATATAGTAACTACGATCCATACAGATACTAGCTCGTCTGCTGTAAGTTGCTTAACAGAGATATATCAATAATCCATTTATATGCAGATTAAAATTATAGGTACGATTGTTTCCAAAGTAGTAACTCAGAAGGTCAGCAAAATCTTGTAGTGGGTCTCGAAATACTGTAATAAGATTTCTAGGCAGAATTAATTTGCTGAGCTTAGATGACGCAATACTAGTCACTTAATCAGATTGTCACGAAAGTAATCTTCGTGACGTATACTTTATTTCTATATTACGTTCTATATATGTTTATATCTCAGAAATGTTTTACGGTCTCCTTAATTGTAACTTTAGTGTATAACAGTTGATGTCCTTAATTTATAATTACATAGACTAAAATAGTAATTGCCAACTAGATAAACTGGATTGTATCTATCATCTGCAAGGTTGTTAGGGTTCAAAGTACAATTGCTAAGCTTAAAGAAAATTTCTCAGAAGGATAGCTTAATAAGTATCTGTTAAACCATTATCAAGTTTGATTATTTAAACACTGATACAGTAAATTTAACAGGATTAAATCAGACTGTATCTAATTTGTATAGATAGAATCTCTTTAGAGTATTAATTTGGTCAACTTCTAATAGACGAGGTGACTTGTGTAGCCAAACCGCTTTCGGGTACCGAAACCGATTTAAGCGGCGTGTTCGCCGATAATAAATCAGGTTATGATTTTCTAGTAAGTTTTGAAGGTCTGGCTGTGTTGAACTCTATCTATTTTGGAATACCAATTGACTAATATTCCGAATAACAGTAGTATAGGATAGGAATTGCTCTCTTAATCCTTGTTGTAAGTTAGCGCTATTTCTAGCTCGTAACACAGATATAGCTACAATATTAATGAGATGAAATGTTTATCATCAATAATCTTATGGAAATGGAATAAATTTTCGCCGAGATAAATTGAATACGATTGATGACGAAAATGGATTAAAATAATCACCCTGAAGATCAGTTGCAAGTTCATTAACAAACAAAACGAGTTTTTCTCAACTGCTTTCATATATTTTTTTAATGGTGCTGTTTTTAAAACAGGTCATGTTTATACTAATGTAGCTATAATGCCGTCATTTATTTTTGTTAATCAACTTTTACATATAACTGCAATTTTTTTTAGTGCTTTACTCAGTTGCACTGTAAAAGGAAACTATAAAGATATCACCAAATTCATACTAAGTTTGGAATAGAAAAGTCGTAAATGATAAAATAAAGGGGAAGATTTTGTAAAATTACGCAGATATTTGATATATACTGTAGTGCCTCGTAAATTTTAAGATTCCTTCAGTATTAACTAGCTAGGTAATATTCTAGTTATAAGTCTTAAGTACTGTAGAAAGTAAAAGTAATCTGTATGATGATTCTACAGTTCTAACTATCAGGATAATTATCCAGTTTATCTTGACCGGGTATCGTTTCCGGGTTCGATTGATTTTCAAGTAAGGAATTGCTATATAGAGAGTAGAGACTGCTAGATATATGATTTGTATGGAATTGCGATTGATTGAAAATTGGCTAACTCTGATTTTCCGGTTTATCTCGGCCACTTTCGACTGTACTTATAAGGGAGGAAAAGTGACTTACAATGGACCTCACAGAAAGTGATTTGCATAGTGGTTTAATAAACCTTTTGAATTTGAAGGCTTTATCTATATCGGCTATTCTTATTATGAGATAAGGTAGTGTTTTGCTAATTCTAGCAAAATGATCAAGTATAAGTGAAGTGAAGTAAGAGAGATCTTACATTCACTTTATAGTATCATCAGAAACGACGTAAATTGATGAATTCCTCCTGAACAAGAACAGCTTTTATTATTTGGAGAAAGTAAGACAAATATGATGGAGGAATTACTTTACAATTCGGAGTAGTCCATTTGAAAGAAGAAAGACTTTATGTATTAGTATCATCATTATAAATTAAATATCTAATTTCTATCTAAAGCCACGTAATATTGTTTGATCATGCTAATGCACTTTTATTAATAAGTATCGTATAATGACTTCGCTAATTATTACTCTCTTACAATTTTAGTAGATAGAGCAGCACTAACATAGTTTTTAAAATGAGGACCGAAATAATATATTTTTTTTCTAAACCGCCTGCAGAATTTTGGTATTTTTTTGAAGCTACTGATATCAATATTTTGAGCCTCTCAAATAAATAATAGACACTATGTTGATCCTAGAATATGAAGTGAAGTACTGACAGAGGTGTTTAATATGAAATAATTCTTGGATCGAAGCAAGTCTTCAACAATGACATTAAATTGTTACATTAGCAGTACTGGAAGTTATTACAATATTGTTCAATCAGCTTATTTTATATGCATAAATTTCATAATTTTGCCCTACCTGTAGTTTAAATATCTTTTAATAGCCATTAAAGTAATGATATCTGTGCAAAGTAAGGTTAAAAGTGATTAGATGATATTTTTAATTCTTTAGTACTTTACTCTACCGATTAAAAGATAGAAAAAATTCTAGATTTTTCCTTTAATATTCTACTGTTATTACACGTGTTAGTTATCATATATCATAGCATAGAGTACGTCGTCATTACAGTATCAATGTTTTCGAAACACTTTATTTTCTCATATGTCATTGGATACTTTTAGACTTAGAATACGTTAAGGTTAAAATTTTGCATAGCTAGAAAATGACTCTAATTTAAGATTTCACGATTTTATTTAAAGTGATCTAAATAATTAGCACTAATCGAAATTTTGTTGCAATCTATTCTATCTATATCTATGTCTGAATGTCACGGTACGAACTACCGTGAAGAAATAGATATCTAAATTTGGTTAATATAATATAGTAGTGATATTATATTACAACTAGTTACTTACAATAGGAATTACTCTAATTGTAAATGTATTTCAGTAAATTTAATGCTGTGCTGTAATGTGCACTGAAATGATTCTGTGAATGGACACATTGTAGTCCGACTGTGAAGAATTGGTTAGGTAGATGTTCTCACCTAAGTATGTTTATAAGATAACTCGTGAATGTTAGCTGCTGTAGAAGGGTATATAAGCCCTCAGATAGTTGAATAAAGTAGTTCTCAATTGTCTAGTTGAGTTTAACGTAGAATCAAAGGCGTCTAAATTCTTGTGAGTAGGGATACTGAATCCCGGAGACTATAGTAATTTAGAGATTTGTTTTACGTTATCCTTGTCACGAAGCCGGTTTGTGATACTGAAATAATAAGCAATAAGTTCTTTAAAACTTTTTAGCGTTAATCAATTTTCATTGCTACCCTAACTTAGAAGATGAATAACAGAAAATTTGTTTAGAGTAGTAGACAAATCTGTTCGATATACTTTTAACCAAATTGTATTATTCGCAATTGAGATCATTAGCATATCATAATTAGTGGTTGGATATAAACAAAATATAATGATGGGCACTATCGAATCATTGCTCCTGATGGTTTAGCCTGAATCATTTATGTGTAAGACCAATTATTAAAAGTGCTATCGATTTAGTTAAGCTCTTGTTATCTGCAACATATTTTAAACATACTTTCATAAACACAGTCCACATTAAGTCCAGGTAGGTTGATTAATAACCGTGATAGATTTTAATGAAGCAAAATAGTAACTGGACATTTATTATCCCATTTCCCCCGTAAAAATTTCTAAATAAGTAAGAGAAAAAGAGATGGACAATTTGTCCGTTTAAGGTGATTATACTATAATTTATACCGTTCCCTCACAGTTATACAATTATTATATGTTCATACTGTACAGGATTTTTTACTGAAGCACAGTTTTACCAAATTGGGTACAGGCATTAATGCTCGTATGTATGTGGTTCATTAACATTTTGAAAATTTTGAAAAAGTCGTCGACAATTATTACTCGATTACGATCAGTGTAAAAGATTATTGACAAATCATAAACTTTCTCTTCTTGTATATAAATTGTAATAAATTCTAACAAATTCTAAAAATAGTTGAAACTTTTAACGAAAATACATAATGCTAACAAAAACGCTATTTAGAATGTTTGAAAATAAAATTCTATTCTAATTTGACTGTGCAACAAAGATTACAACAGTCAAGGCTAATTACTTTTTATCCACTTTCTTTTTAAGATTTTGAAGGTATAAAAGACTTTATGTCTTAATTGAAGAAGTTAAAATCGGAAGTATTATTTTACCTTATTCTAAGAAATCGTATTTGCTTCATGCTATCAATACGATGAAAACGTATTTTCGACAAAATATTGCCCATTAAACCATGACTGCCGTGATCTAATTAATTATTAATGGCATCATTTGAAGTAAAGACTGAATCTCATTAAGCTTTTCTACGTAACAAATCATAATAATAATGCAAGTAAGCACATCCAGTAAATGAAAGAATAGATGAATAATATCTCTGCGGTATCGTAGAATACTTCTATTTAGTAGCAACTAAAATTTCTTGCAGGGTATATAAACTAAGGTCAGGTAAGTGGCATAAATCTATAAATTAGTCGATAATTGGTGCCCAGTATCAGTTGTTATTTTAACCAACTCAATAATTAAAACAGATCATTTTTTGATGATAACTTAATTAATGACTATTGTGCCTTTATTGTACGAAATATTAAGAAAATTTTTCACAATTCTTGCAAATTAGCACATAGAATAAAATCTTTTCGACATAATTTTAATATGCAGTCTAGAAAAGAAGTAATTTATTAAATAGTTTACTACTCCAAGACTAGTTAATTTATAAATTGATTACATCTATCGTAAATTATCCTTAGGTAGTATGTAATGGCTTTACCCATTCTATGAATTCGATAATAAGAAACGTCTATTTTGCTTACAGAAAAAAATTTATTTCTGACAATGATTGCCCTTCCTGTCTAATTAATTAATGGTATTTTGTTTTATTTCTTGATCTTTAGTCGCACCGTTGATAAAAATATGGTAAAGTAATATTAAGATAAGGTTCGTCGAACTTGATTTAATCCAAAACTGTTCAATATTTTAGCAGATATTGAGAAACAATTTTAATTAAAATCATATGGAATTTGCTTTTCTATGAGCAATATTGAACCTTAACAAAGGCAGCCTTCCGTCTTACATTTAAGGCATGGCCCTTCAATCAATTGTCTTTTGATGTATAACATTAAAATTAAAGTCATATTAACGCTAGATATCGATACTCATTAATAAAATTTTCATTATTTTAAGAGTTGCAAGACAAATTTAACGCTATATGAAACTTTCCAACCAGGTAAAAATTTAATTCTCGTTCTCTCCTTCTTTGATGGGTGTATGCTGCTAAAAGCATTCTTTTCATTTCGTTAATATTGTAAAATTAGCGAAGGCGAAATTATTGTTAGAGTGGGAATAGAATCTTACAATAGCTACTATAGTACTGTAGAAACTAATTTCAATTATTCATTCCTCTCTGTCATAGCTAATTTTAACTAGCAGGTTCAACTTTATTTTACTGATCTTGATGAACTAGTAAATCACAACAGATTGATCTACAGATATTGGATAGGGCTTACATAAAAAAGCTAATTTTCTTTCTTATTAACTTAATATCAGTTATCACTCATTTAATGCTTTATAGGTAAGGTAGGCTATAAATAAAGTATTAATAAGTGCTATGTATTGACCTGATGAAGTTGCAGTGATCGCCTTGGTGTTAATTGAAAAGTTATTTTTTAATTCACATTTAATAGTAAAGCTATTGATCTCACGTTAACCTCGAAAAGGTAATGTATGAAAAGCTCTTGATTTATTATTAGATATCGAATAACTAATGAGTTCATTTCAATAGCTTCTTGTCTTCGTTATTACCTGCACTAGACAACGATTTCTGTCAATAAGTAATTAAAATAAATAATACATGAAACTAGATAATTTGTGATCTATAAGTGGTGTCTTAATTGTTTATTACAGACTTTCTTCGAATTACGATAAAGAATCAAAATACATTTCATTATTTGATAGGAGCACCAGGAACCATTGAATTTTATTGGAAAATTTAAGTGGATAACATTTTCATCAACTTTAGAAGTAGCGCAATAGAAGAAATGGTGTTTAAGCAATGCATGATCATACAGCTATTCAGAAAACTTCTCCTAATTTTCATGCTTCTACATTGCTTAGGTTAGTCTTGAATTTATTGGCATGTAAAATATTATACAGCGTGCATGGAACTATTGTGAGGTCTTTCGTTAGTCATATTTAATGAAAGATTAGTTTTTAATTCTGCAAACGCTATCTATAACAAGCGTACTATAAATGTAGATTACCGCAATCTCAGCACAATCACGTTATTTGTAGCCTAAAAGAATATAAATCTAACGAATCAATTAGTTTCAATCTAAACAAGTAACATATTATACTTATACGTTTTTAGAGCTATCAGGAGGTTTTAGTTTGTCATGTTAGATCAAAGATTTAATATTTCCATTCTGCAAACGCTATCAATAACAAGCATACTATACATATCGATTTTATCAATATCAGCAGAATTATATTCTTTATGACCTAAAAGAGTATTAATCTAAGTAATCAGCAAGTTTAAGAACTTTTTCTTACTGTAATCTAAGCGAGTAACAAATTAAATATTCGTATTTCAAAATAATCTCGAATCAATTTTCTTCTCAAATAAACTCGACATTACATATTACGCTATTTCAGTATCAATGATATAAATTAATGAGAAGTATCTTGATTTAAATTAGTTTTAGATAGTTGTTTATAATAGCAAAAATACAATATTTCCGTAACCATGAAACAAGGCTTGAACTTCTCACAATACCGGTAATTTAGCTCACGAATTGAATTGGACTCACTAAATCTTAGACACCTTCGCAGCTTTTTTTCGCCCTAATTTTATTTATTCATGAAGTATGAAGATAAATTTTTTCTACTCAGTTATTATGCATCAGATAAAATCGAAACCTGCGTCAGAGAGTGATATTATAGTTTAGTATATCTTAATATTATTTAAGCAAATGGGTTAGATAGCCTACTAGTTGAGCCACATTGACGCACATTTAAATTTATATGACCTGCACTTTGATTTCAAAATCGAGTAGATGCTGGTGTCTGTAGCAACCGATGTTACCATCATTAAATGGATCTTATATCTATGATTGCTCGTCAAACGGTCTTCTTAAATTTTTGCAGCAAAGAAAAATGAAGGAGATGATTTGTAATTATAGTTAAGTAATTAATTAGCGAAACAATTGGGCTAAGTAAAATCACTACTAACAAAAATCGAAATCCTTTGTCATGATTGATGATATTCGACTAAAAGATGATTCGCATACAAAAAATTCAATTTCGAAATTGGGAAAATCATATTAGAAGAACAATCTCTACTTTTAATGAGTGCATTTTAGTTAAATTATGTAATATCAAATTTATCTTTTCGTTAATGCATTTCAGCTATAAACACGATAATACACCAAGAAAAAGAGGCAGATAAAAAAATTGCACTTTTCCAAGAAACTCATTTTTGCTTGCTAAATTATACTCTTGGCAACTATTTTACCCAGCGAACGTAATTTAATTTTCACTAGAATCTATTCATTTGAGTCTATTTAGAATTTAAAATGCTTTAACTACAGTGAGTTAGAACGGTTTTAAGCCATTAAACACCGCTAATTAGTCAACATACAAGAATATAGAATCCCAGTAAGCTGAAAACTCTTACCTGCAGTTTGGTAAAATATCCTGCTTTGCCTGTGTTCTCAGCTGTAGGGTCTCTTAAATTACACTTAAATCGCTATTAGCAATCAAATTCTAATAGTAATGACTCAATAAATCTCATAATGCGAATTCATGTGCTCCAGGAGCGATTAAAAATACAGGAATGTCTACATAGCAAAGTGTTGCGTGCTTTCATAACCACACTTAACTAAAACGCTAGATAATATACTCTAAAGCGTAGATATTTAACAAAATCTAAGGCTAGAAATGCAATTTTCAAAAATTAGTAACTCATTCGAAGGCTGATACTTTCAAAACTGAATTATCTAATATGCAATAATTTAACAAATCAGCGGGAAAACTTACAAAAGCTGGACAGATCCTATGTTACTGGAGCCTAGCGTATTAAATTACGTCTATTTGTTGTTATTCATAGATGCCATTGCCTTGATATGAAGATATCCAACTAAAATTTTTATAGCATAAGAAATGTCTTGAAAACTGATAAATTCGTCCTGTAGTGTACAAATTTATTGCAGTAAAATAGCTTAAGACCAATTTTTTGAGATTTCACACGAACAGTTCAATTATTCAGCTACATTATAAGATTATATTTGTAGTTATTTCTAGGCGATATTCACAGTATGTTATGTACTCTTTTCTGTGGAGGTACTTATAAGTTGGTATCCAATTGCATAGAAATCGTAGGTTTTATTGTAGATGGTTTTAAACAGTTTTAAGTTAAGGATACGTGGTCCTGGATAATTTAGTTGATAAGCCAGTTTATGTAATAAGGGGAAATTTTACTAGAAACTAAAGTGCTATAGTTATGTTTTGGGACACCTTATCGCATATAGTTTAAATAAGTTACTACACAGTATTATTCGCATATACTACTACATAAAATCTATAAATTAATTTTTCACGTAAGCATAAGTTTTAATATCATTCAATACGACGTGAATTTGTATATGCAATCGGTTCAAAATCGTTAATTTACGTACAGACAATTTGGGACTTGTTAAGGTACATTTAGGAGCGACAAGTAAAAAATAGAATTTATCTGACCTTCTTTAATTTAGATAAATTGCAGTCAGATTAAGACGCTCTTGTGATGCTGGACTTAAAATTTCTTACCTGCTGTAATGTAACTTAGTATTATGATTGTAGACTGTTAGCCATGTGTAGTATAATGTACGGTAGATATTTATCCTAAGAGATATTTGGTAGCTGTACCTATAGACTGTAGTGGTAGAGACGCTATGCTAGAGTACAGATGACTATATACAGTAAGCTGTTGAGTTACTAATAAGGCTATAGGTAAAATAAAACTATAAATCATATATTAAGATATGGTTAATTCATTGTACTTTGGCTGGTGTGAATAATGTCTACGTAAGTACTGTAGTCGTATCCATATTGGATCAATGATGGTCCGCAGTAGAATAGTCTTACTAAGAATAATTTAACTATGTGTAAAACAAGGTAAAAGGTTGCCATGCGGATTGTAGCTGCGAATGCTACGGAAAGTATAAAAGCATGCAACTTTAGATTATTCTGTTAGTTCATTCTAGGAGTCTTTAGTAGTAGTATTCGGCTAAAGTAGAGCCGTGTGTAGTTAATCTTTGTATAAAATTCAATAAAGCCCTTATTTTTCTAAAATTTGGAATTTCTTGATTGGTATATATCACACCTGCAAAAATATGAATTTAGATAGGATGTAACAATCATAATATTTATTGTGTAATAAAAATAAGCTGAAAATTTCTTGTCGTATGCTCAAAATTAGGAGGACAGAACTGGAGACAAACTATATTAGGTGTCAAAACTTCATTTCATTCACATTTTAAGCAACCACAAACTTGGGAAAATCCAAGCTGGTGTCCAACTAGTTGTAGTTGTAGTTCAAAAATGGATCTCTACTATTACGAACAAGAGTTAAACCTTACTTGCGTTGGTAAAAATTGGTCTGAAGTCATGTCTTCTAGACTTGAATATTCGAAAATTACAAATTTGTTAGTTATAAATCTTTGTCATTTTTTGATAATGAAGGATGATCTCTTCATGATAAACTAATGGTCTTTAATGATATTATCTACCTTATTATTTTTATTTATTGAATTTAGGGTCTTGAGTCAGGCAAACTTCTACAATGTGACTGAAGATAAATTTCTCAAATTTACAAATCTTGTCTCTCTGTAAGTAATCTTTATAAAACCCTCCCTACGTAAATTTCGTAAAGGTCGGCATTGTTCCAATAGGAATATAAAATACTCTTATATGGATAGGATCATATTCCAGTTATATGCATCTTCATATACTCATCATCAGCCATGTTTTATCTTGCTAAACTGTTTCTAAACGATTTCGACGGTGCATACAGTGACATTGGAAAAACTAATACGGAACATATTGCATCAACGGCGTTTTCCAATATGAAAAAATTGAGGCACTTGTGAGCTTAAAATATCGATTTCTTCTATTTTCTACACAATATTTTGATACTTATTTCAGATATATTGTATGATAATGAGGATATGAATAGTTTAATTTTCTCTCGTAATCAAGCTTTAAATGTAATCATATCTACAGGTATGTGAAATATAATCATTTACTGAGCTGGGGCGAGGCTTTCGATAATATAGAAAACTTACAATATCTGTAGGTAGAACAATTGTTATTGATATAATACCATGAGAAGTCTTTGAGTCCGATAATTAGCTCCCATGATTTCATCGATACCGCAATCATTAAACAACTTATAATCTTTAGGGATATATCTTACAATCCTGGAATTCAATTGAAAGAAATATTTACAAAGCCACATCATTTGAATACTCTGTAAGCCTTCTTGAAATACTAAGTCGTGATTACTGATCTATGTGAGACTAATAATGTCGAAACGCAATCAATTTCTACAGCGTGAGTAAAGATATAAGTTTGCGTGAAATTTCTTCCAAGACTTTCTTGAACATTCGAAATCTGCAATTTCTGTAAGTTATAAATCTCGACTTTTTGTCTACGTAATTACTATAATTATTTTGCAACTGCTATATTATTGTCACAAATCAGCTTCGCGACAACGATAACGTAAAACAAATCTTTAAATTACTATAGTCTTTGGGATTCAGTATCCCTTAAGTACCTCACAAGAATTTAGACGCTTTTTCTTCTAAGTAGCTATGGAACTCTTCTTCTATTTAACCATCTACCGAGCTTAAATATCCTTCGGCAGCTGCTATCATGTATGAGTCATTACAGTTCATGAAATTTAGTTCATATAGGATAGCTAAATTAATACAGAAATTATTCATAATCTTAGACATGTGCTGAAGGATTCTAGATAATTAGATTACTTTATGTCCATACACAGAATTATTTATAGTATCGTCTTTAATTTGAATATCTTCTGGATATTCATCACTAGCGTTACAAGACATAACACTATAATCAGTTAACATTAGTTACCATATGAGAACTCTTACTAAAGAACAGCATAATTTACTGTAACAAAATAGTAGTTACCGTAGTTCTTACAGTAACTTATTATTAGTTATCTCCATATATATGTTAACCACTAAATTTAGTTATTTACTCTTGACGGTAGTTAT
Source organism: Trichoplax adhaerens (assembly GCF_000150275.1). NCBI lineage: Eukaryota > Metazoa > Placozoa > Uniplacotomia > Trichoplacea > Trichoplacidae > Trichoplax > Trichoplax adhaerens. The sequence continues at coordinate 26,326 of NW_002060977.1, forward strand.
TACTATTGATACTATATATTTTTACTTTAAAAAGGCTATCTTTGGCTAATTTAAACATTAAAAAATTAGACGTTACGATAATTTCGCAATTTTTATTGAATATTTAGGGATATCTCTGGTAATCTTATTGAAAAAATCAATTACACTACATTTGAGGGTCTTAAAAATTTGACTTATTTGTAAGACATCTATTCGGTTTAATTTTTATCCATTTAAAAGCACATAAAATATAAAATCAAATTTCAATAAATAAAGTTAGAATTAGTTAATTTTATAACTTTTATTGAACTATCTAATTGGCACGAATTCAATTAAATATTTCAATAGCAATTCAGGAAATAATGGTATTAAATCAATTCGATAGCCAATTTTATTAACTATGATATTTCATATCATAAGGTCTTTGTCTTACAACGAAATACAGGTGATCAGCAATAAATCATTCCACCGAATGAAAAGTTTACAAACTCTGTAAGTTACTCATCAAACATAAAATATACACACTTAAATTAGTCAAGGAATTTAAATTATTCCATTATCAGTGACATAATAGAAGAAGAAAGCAATATTATATTTTTACATTCTGAACCTGAATATCGTCAATGCTTTAATATTTTTTCTCAGTAACTTAAAAATGAATGAACTAACTGAATTAAGCAACTACGCCTTCGATGGATTGAAAAATTTGGAGTCATTGTAAGAGCCTCTCTAATTAGTAACGAATGCATCGATCAAAGTAGAATTTTCTATTTAAAACTTTAGCAATAGAAGTGCTTACTTGTAATATGATGAGCGGCCTTAAGGCAATAATATTGAGTATACTTACTTACGGTATTACTATAGATACGTGGCTAAAAATCGGATTAAAACCATACAACCAGATGCATTCTCTTCATTATATAACGTATCATTTATGTAAGTGCTGTGCATATGATTGAAATATAGCTAATATAAGTTACTTAATAATGTCATCGCTGTCCAATATTAAATTTAATGTACAGAAATTCTAATAATATTAAGCTTAGAATGAGGATTATAGCTTATAAGAATATCTTACAGCTACTCAATTAATTTTACTAATGTTATTGCTTGGTTAGTGATTTATCTTTAAACAGGCTCAAAAATCTCTCTGATCGTACATTCTTAATTAACAAACAGCTCAAGAGACTGTAAGTAACCCCGAAAATTGTCATTTCGATGAAAAATGTTGAATACAGATGTAAGACTGTGTAATATTGTATTCTAAGTTGATGATATATTTAGTAATGTCTACCGTAGGTGTTGTGTTCAACATGTGATAGATATACTCGTTAGAAGCTTAAGTATTAAATATAGCTAGCTTAGTAGCTGTAATCCTTTTGAAGAGGAGCGCTACAGTGCTCACACTAGAGCTTCACATGAAAGGTGTAAACTAGCCTGTATTTGAGATGCTAATACTGAAGTGTGTAGTAAGTAAGGTGCTAAGACTGTAAACGCGGAAAGGTATATAAGCGAATAGTTTAGTATAGTAAGTTAATTCTTTCTCGTTAGAGGTCCTCAGCTATTTGATTACGTTGTATCTTCGTAAAGGAGGTTTTGTTCAATAAATCTTAATTTACTAAAGTTTTTGAAGATTCTTGATCTATCAACCTCACAACAGATTTATATTCTTTAAATATCTTTCTCGTTCATATAAATCTTGTATATTTACTTCCGCACATAAATACATCCGATAAATTTCAACTTCATATTATCATGTTTTAGTTTATTGGCAGTAAACTGGATCCCCAAAATCAGCTCTTCGTTATTCAAAAATTTACATCAACTGGAATATTTGTAAGCTAAATTCATTTCATTGCGTCGCAATCCATGTTATCATTACTGCTCATTTTATGCTAGATTATGATCATTTATTAATCAATGGAAAATAATATATAGCAATGTCATCAAAATTTGATAACAAATTACTAGATAAATAGCTAAGTTTGAAATTAATATATAATCGACGATATAGCTAGCAATCATGCACTTTAGACTAGCAGACGCGATGTATTAGCCTAGTCTAGCTTCATAATGTCAGTTTCTGCTCATAGTAGGCTTGTTGTAACTCGGAATTTCTATCCGAGTCGCAACAAAATAGTTTCTTTGTCACTTCTTTCTATATAATCAACGTAGTATTCCCGCAGCACTTCTAGCGTTTAAGATTATGGAAATCTGTCTAAAATATGCCGGCTTGCATCAATACAAATGAATATACAGAGTTGAGCTATAAGTGTTTAGAGATAATAATCCTTAAACTATTACGAAATCACCAAACCAAGTATGATATAAAACAAAGGAAATACTGATAGGTGAAGACTGCATTTTTATCCAAAAAATAATTTAAAATACTCTATAGCGGAATATAAGTTAATTTGTATAATATCGCTTCTGTCAACCAGCCAAGATTACTTTCCTTTATTTTATACTTGTTATCGAATCTTAGATCATCGTATTTTTCGAATAAAATTGATAAAGTATTTAGAATCATATAAAATCATCTTAATATTTGATTAAGTAGTTTTTCATTATCATAATATTACAAGACAACTTTGCAATAAGACAAGTCAATTTATAAATAATTTTAAGAATTTTCTTTATAATCCGGTACACTGCATTTATATGCTTTTCTATAATAATTTACTAGTCCCACTTAGACTATTACATTTGAAGCGTTCCAACAAATTAGAGGCTAATTTTACCTGTTACTTACTAATGAGGATAATAGTATTGACAAAGATATCTAATGACCAATACAAAATAGCCATATTATAATATGTCCTATTACGTGATATTCCTGTAATAATCTACCATAAGTAAGTTACCAACGTGAAATGCAATGTCATGATACTGTGACCCATACCAATATTTTGAATTTGCAATTTTATGACTATGAACATTTTGAAATATCTACTTTTTTCCTGCATTTGCAATTTTTGTTAACCTAATCCTAAGCCTAATAATATCGCATCTGTTTTGTTAGGGATATGTCGTCAAACAAACTTAAAATCATTGAAAAAGACGCTTTTAAAGGATTATGGTCAATACAGACAATGTAAGTGTAAAGATTTCCAACTAAGGATAATGGTGGATAATTTTATGAAAAAGATTTCTAGAAATCTAATTTATAACAGAATTATACGAGAAAATTATTTAGTTAACATCCTGGATGGTATCTTTTCACACATGACTACACTATCAGTGCTGTACGTTTGCCTGGATAAGTTTAAAAGAATTACTTTTGCAATCTAATTTCGCAACTCAAATATTGTTTGATTTATTCATCAAATAATTAACAAGATATTAATTTCAATTATAATGCTTTCATCGTCAGAGATTTATCCCGTAATATGATTCGTGATATTGAAGCAAGAGCTTTCAAAAATTTAACACAACTATCAACGCTGTAAGTCAAGAACGCATATCTAATACAGCTATTCTGTATTAAAGATAAAGTTATAGATTTATAGACTAAAATCAATGAACCAATTACTAGGTCGTTGCTGTTAATAAGATTAAATCTTATTTTTTAGACCTAAAAATTTCGCTATCGCATATGATTATTTAAGTAGTGCTAATAAGTAACTGTATGAAATGGGATAAGCTTATTAGCAAGTTCATTATTTTGACCATTAATATTATTGAAATAGCAATCGAATTCATATTGTTACATCTAAAAATTGATCAAGAGCAAATAATTAAGTAAATTCAGTTCAAAATTCTTTCCTTAGGGATTTGTCTTTTAACGACATTGAAACACTTCTCAATGACACTTTTTCCGATTTATCTGAACTGAACGATCTGTATGATTTCCGAATTTAATAGCTGTTTAACTATCGATAGAATCTTGTGCGCGAGGCAAAATTATAGTTGAGAAATATGTATGAAGCCCTAATTTGTCCTAATGACTTTATTTTAGGATTTTACGCAACGCCCGAGTTAAAACACTTAATCCTCGGACATTTGCAGGATTGTCAAAGCTAAGAAAATTGTAATAGTATTTCGTTATTTAATATCAAATTAAAAATTGAGCAATTTTTAACGAAAGTGTATCTCATTTCTAATAATATTTATTAAATGCTAATTAATAATGCTAATTTTCCAGGGATTTCTCCGATAACAACATTAATAAGGTTCCTCATGGTCTTTTCGAATCACTGCAAAGCTTAGAGAATCTGTATGACTTTGTTTGATTTTTTATTTTATTGATAGAACTACAAATTAAAGTAATTCAATCTTAAATATCTTTCTATTACTATATCACAGAGATTTGACCAATACCAATTTTTCAACAGCTCCCGGCGATATTCTCCTAAATGCAGCAAATCTACAAATATTGTAAGGATCTTTAAGTGTTTTTATGGCATACAAATTTTTGCAGATATTAAGGTTATGAAATATATATTTCTAAGGCTAACCAAGAATGAACTTTTATTTTTGATCATAAGTAGATTAAGTATTATCATTACTAACATCATGTCCTAGTTCTTTAATGGTTTCAATATATGTGTCTGTATTATTAACACGACTCTAGAAATGGTGGTGGTTGTAGCTTGAGTAGACCACTACCTAATTCACTTCGAAATATGAAAGATCTTATTAAACTGTAAGAATAACAGAAAGAATCATTGTGATGATCAATTTTAGCATAGCATAGTTATGATATCGCTCTAAATAAAATTATCTAACTGTAACTACCGCTGTAGCAGAACTGCTTGTATAATAATTACTTTACTAGATTCTTGTGCCTTACAGCAGCAAATTTACATCTGTTATAGCCCTAAGAAAATTTAACACCTATTTTAAGGCTTAGCAACGAGTATTTCTATGCTGTAACAACTCAACAACATCCTTTGTCCTAAATATAAAGCAATATACTTTTACATTGATTTTCAAGTTATTGCGAAAGAATGAAAAAAAACTTAAAACTAGTCTTCATAAGGAGCCAATTCATTCCAATTGTTGCAATCAGGATTTCCGTCAAATTTAGTTCACTTAACTAAATTATTTAACATATATTAAAACTTGCCTTATATCATAACAGTAGTCGATGGTATTCAATGAATGCGTTAATTTAAATTACAGGAATCTTTGCGTTAACGAATTGTCTTCTATCCAAAATGATTCTCTGCTTGGTTTAGAAAATTTGAAGGAATTGTAAGTAAACTAGCTCGTCGCGGTGCTTACTAAAAATCGCTTGCCTGGGTAGAATATAACGAATACTGTTAGATTTCATACTTTCTACTTTATATTTTATTTTAAGATGGTTATAATCACGTTTGGAGGTCCAAAAATTTCTTAAGATTAACACATGGACAAATAACATGATAAATCTATTTGTATTCGAGTTTCTAACGCTCGAGATATTCCTACATTTAAATTAGCACATTCGTGGAATAACATATAATCACTTTGTACGGAAGGCAATAATTGCATCTTAAATTAGAACATCCGGCCAGGAATTTGACTACCTAGTCAGGATATTTTCTATAGATAAATTATTATAATCTAAATCTCATGCTTTTAATTTAGATCCTTAGAAACAAATAGCATCCATCACATTGCACCAGCTGCCTTTAATCATTTAGCATCGTTGGAAATTTTGTAAGTTGTGGGATATCTACAAAGACTACTCCGCATCAAATCGCAGACTGCATTTCTCAATTATTATTTCCTTATAGATTACTGAATGGCAATCTCTTAGAAATGGATGAACTTTACTCCATTCAATTTGATGGAAAGAATTTGTAAGTAAATAGTACAATCTATATTTCCGAGATATTGCGGTTGAACAATCTCCTTTAAGTAGTATGTAAGAGAGCGATTATAACAGAGCAAATGAATCATAAAATCTGATAATCTATTCATAGCAGTTGAGCTTAATGATCAAAAGGTATGCTAGGGAAAATAATTGCTAATTAAGTGGACATTGGCTGAATAATTTCAAATTTTGGATAGCATTTGTAATATAGCTTTGATAATTCAGCAGACTATATCAGTTTCGTGTTCGAAAGTAATATATAGCAAGAAAAGAAAAGTGTAGGATGTTATCGTCACAAAACAGCTTTGTAATAAAATAACGTAATGTACGATCAATAAGTCAATTCCTTGAACAACGTATCAAGGAAAGATATCTGTACTACTAGGAACTTTTTTGCTCTTTTAGCGGACTATACAAAGACTTAGACGCCTCGTATTTTACGTTAAACACTTATTTTAAGAATTAAGTTTATTGCACGATATATTGCGTTTATTTGCTCTTCCTCTATACTTCAGGAATCATAGTTAGTACGATTAGCTTTGAAATCATTTACTGAATTAGACATTAATTTTAGCTACTGCTCTCTAATGCAGATAGCAGTATTTGCGAACATAGACACCTGATGACTAATACAGAATAGTCAGATTACGCTACGTCCTATCACGGGATATTTCTACAATAACTTACAATAAGTAAGTTACATTCACAATGATTCGAAATTAGAAGTTAACTATATAAGGATAGGCTAACAAAATCATCCTAACATAGATATTTCTACTCCAATACACTATATACGACTGTCACAGTAATACAAAACATAATTCCAGAGAACGATTTCATAAACAGTACTCAGACTAAGTTTATCATAAATAAGCAATTTCGATAATATTTTATTTACTAGATACCAATCAATTTGTAGATGTAACCTTTATCTCATAATGATTGCTTACTAAAATTACTAATCAGAAGTCTATTCAACTCTAAAATAGGACATTAAGTAATAATAAATTTACTGAAATTAACTTCAAACAATTTCCAAATATTAAAACTGCTTTCTTGTAAGTATTATTGCTTACAAGACATAATTGCTATTTTTGTCCAACTCTTTGCCGAAATGAGATAAAAAGTTTTTGTTATTTTAAATGGTTTTGTCAGTGTAAAGTTATGAATCTGAGCTCTTAGATAAGATTTTTAGTATATAAATCTTAAAATAAATAAAAATTTGAATGCTTTAATCGGACTCTTTGGCATTAATGATATTATCATATCCAAATAATTTAGAGATGGGCTATTTAGTTACTAAAAAACTTATAGATTCAGCAATAATAATATCAAAATATATATCTTCTTTTAAAACTAGGGATTTAAGTTGGAATTACATAACTCATGTCCGTAACTTTGTCTTTATGCCGTCGTTAAATAAACTGTAAGTAATTTACAACAGCTATCTAGAATTGATAAATTTTAAATTTGCCTAAGCAATTAATAAATGTTATTTATCATTTTAAGTTAAAGTAGTTATTTGTTGGAATACTTAGTACAACAGCTCAATAACTAGGATAATCAAACTTAATTTTTATTATTATCAAATTTGTAAGGGATATATCTGCGAATCGATTAGATTCAAACTCAGTTTTGAATTTGGCAAATTTAACTGGTTTAGAAACAATGTAAGCATACTGTGACTCCTTCAATATAGGCATATACCATATCCTACTAAAACCATTATATTCTGTTATGTTTCTCTATTTTCTGCGCTCTGGAAAATATTGCAGCCCGCTTCATGTATTGTATCATTTTTGTTTGATAGAGTTTTAAGCCAAAACCAGATTAAAATCATATCGGATTCTTACTTTCATCATTTGGGAACTTTGTCAAGATTGACCACTATGTAGGTTAAAAGTTAATCGAACTGCAATCCGATTTAGGATATAACTGTATTATATCCTACCTTACCATATAAATAATTAAACTATGAAATCAGAATTCCATAATGAAAATACTAATTGCTGTCTTGAGAAAAATGGTTGTATCTGTCTCAAGTTTGTATTACTCTGAGCCATAGTATACGATTGCCACAACCTCATTTGCAACTCAAGAAATCTTCTTTTACTACGTAAACTTTCCTAGCTCCACTACGAATATTGTATAATTACTATATATATATATACACTATCAGTTATCATACATTAGGCACTTCTACTCAAGTAACTTCGCTATGCTTAGTAGATATTCCCTATTCGTATACCGAAGCAAAGTCTACAAGAACACAGTATAGGACATACGTAGAAAAGAATTAACTTATTTTTCTCTCTCTTTGCCTATTTACAATATGCTTATGTACTTTCTAAAATTCACAAATAAATTATATTGACATATCTACAATGTCAATTATCACAATATATTTACACAAAGTATTCATTATCACTAAACTTTAATGCTAAATATCAATTATCACAATATCTTAACACGAAATATCCTATTTTTCTCGTCACAACTATGATATCGTCACAGAGACCAACAAGAATTTTAGAATCTTTTCCCTTTCATAAAATTTAAGTACAGTACCAGAAATATTAGTGAACCAGAATCACTAAAACTCTATGATTAGCAACTAAAACAATAGATCTGAAAATAAATAGAGTTTTAGATTGACTTAAGATGACATTACGAGCTCACGCCGATCATAAAGCTTTATAGACGGTAATTAGCATATCCATGTGTGGACGTATTTAGTACGGAAATGTCATGAATAATCGCTCATTTTTTTGTATTGTAATTAACAACAACTAAAATTTCTTGTTAAGATCTGACACAACTATCTAAGTGGCATTAACTATCTAGAACTGCCCTCCTAGATAGACTTAAAAGAATAGTAGCTAGGTGTACAACTTACTTTAGGTTACGACTTTATTTTATCAGTACTTTCCAGCAATCTAAAACAAAGAGAAAAGCAATAGCAGCCAACTATAACTAGATTTTATACTTAGACTTAAAATAAGATAGCATAAAACAAGTGAACAACAGGCATTTAATCAAAAAAGTTTAACGTAGACGTAGCATTAGAAGCATGACAGATTGTAACTTAGTCAAACCGTATTATTAACTTAAGTACTATAAGAAATTATGATAAGTTAAAATACAGCTCTTAGTAAGAGCTAGGCAAGAATTTCTGCCTAACACGTATCTAATCTACTGCCATTTAATATTATTGACAGAATTCCTAGTACATCCACTTTATGATTCAATCGACATACATAAAGTATCTTAAATTATGGATATAACGGTAACCCGGCATTGTCCGACAGACGGTTATAACCGATCAATAGAATACACGAATGGCACCGCACCAACTTACTACTGTAACTTACTGTCACAAAACAGCTTTGCAACAAGATAACGCAATATACGATCAATAAGTCAATTCCTTGAACCACGTATCAAGGAACGATATCTGCACTATCACAAACACTTTTGTTCTACTAGCAGACTACACAAAGACTTAAACGCCTCGTATTTTACGTTAAAAACTAAGTTGGACAATTCTTCTTTATTTCACGATATACTGCATTTATATACTATTCCTCAATAGTTCATGAGTCATAGTTAATACAATTAACATTAGAATCATTTACTGAACTAGATATTAATTTTAGCTACTGCTCCCTTAATGCAGACAACAGTATTTACGAACATAGACATGCAGTGACTAATACAGAATAGTCAGATTACGATATGTCCTATCACGGAACATTTCCATGATAATTTACAGTCTACCATAAGTAAATTACAATCACAATGATTGGAACTGTAAGCAGATGATTTGCATTCCCTATTATAACTATTAATTTCAGTATGTGTATAAGTGTCACTGTCATAAAAAGTCAGTGCTATATTAAAATACAGTATATCCAAATTAGAAGTTAGCTAAATAAGGATAGTCTAACAGAATTATCCTAACATAGTTATTTCTGCTGTAATACAGTAAATAACACTGTAACACTTACAAAACAAATCTTTTTTGATTTAGCGTACAGTGTACACTCTTTTATAAAGCTAATATACGGTATATGTACTTACAATAAGTTGCTGAAACTGTAAATAATATGCTACATGATCAGTATAAAAGAACTACTGTAACACAATCTTAATATTGGAAACGTAGTTCCGTAACAATATCACAGTATTTTTATCGATAAATATTGGACAAGTTTTCACTCAGCCTTACTATGTGAATTTTAAGTACAGATCTACGATACCTTCGAAAAAAGGGCCTTAAATTAGCAATACTAAGATGAGTACAGAATGATCACTCTAAAGTTATATATAATACGCTAAGGGTAATAAAATTAAAGTTATGGCATTAAAATCAGCTCAATATTTGATATATATTGTAGCCCACTTAAGCAGCTATTACTGATATTAACTGCCTTAATACGATACAGTGAATAAATTAAAACTAAATATATGCTATCATCTATTGAAATACTCATAAAAGTAAGGTAATGGTATTGATGATCTAAATGATTTACTTCGCTAAGATTAGCATTATTTATTTGACATAAATTAGACAGCAAACTTATTATCTTTTTAATTGATTTATTCTAGATTTTTAGACCACAATTGGATGCAGCGTATTGCTAAAGGAGCTTTTAAACATCTTGGTTTGACTAATTTGTTAGTATCTAAATACAAATTAAATTGCATACAATAGAAATGCAATCTACTGGTTAAATACCAGAACCTATTCGCAATAAGACATTTATTAGCAAAATATAACGTCTACGTGAGGTTTCTTTGGCTTTTAAATATTTTTCAGGCATCTAAGTCACAACAATCTAATTCACATTGATTTCTTAAGATCAACAAAACATCTGAAGAAACTGTAAGTAGTAGTCATAAATTTAAAAGCTATGTAGTCTAGATCTTCCATGACACTCTGAGTTTACCCGTAGCATTAATCATTCTAATCAAAATATGCTTACTAACCACGTATATGTTACGGAGCCATGCTCCGAAATATTAATTGCTATGTTAATTAAAATATCTCATTTAAATTATTGTTTGCTCCAGTAGCTTATTAGATATTAATATTTATTAATAAGCACTTGTTATTGCCACGGTATCAGAAAGTTAAATATTGTTGACGTGTCGGAGCTAACACGCTTAGTTAGTAAGCGTTAATTAATAACACCTTAAGTATAAGATCAATTACTTTGCAGAGCCTTGAGGCTCTAGTTGCTATATTAGGATATGCACACTGTAAGTTATCACAAAACAGCTTTGCAACAAGATAACGTATTGTACGATCATAAGTCAATTCCTTGAACCACGTATCAAGGAACGATATCTGCACTATCACAAACACTTTTGTTCTACTAGCAGACTACACAAAGACTTAAACGCCTCGTATTTTACGTTAAACACTAAGTTTGAGAATCCACTTTATTACACGATATACTGCATTTGTATACTATTCCTCAATAGTTCATGAGTCATAGTTAATACAATTAACATTAGAATCATTTACTGAACTAGATATTAATTTTAGCTACTGCTCCCTTAATGCGGACAACAGTATTTACGAACATAGACATGTAATGACTAATACAGAATAGTCAGATTACGATATGTCCTATCACGGAACATTTCCATGATAATTTACAGTCTACCATAAGTAAATCACAAACACAATGATTCGAACTGTAAGCAGATGATTTGCATTCCCTATTATAACTATTAATTTCAGTATGTGTATAATTGTCACAGTCATAAAAAGTCAGTGCTATATTAAAACACTGTATATCCAAATTAGAAGTTAACTAAATAAGGTTAGTCTAACAGAATTATCCTAACATAGATATTTCTACTCTAATACATTATATAGCACTGTCACAACAGTGTAAGTTGCTATATTAAGAATATTCGCTAGTGTACTATCGGCGTTGGCCGAGACTATAAAAAAAGCCGAGCATTAGCTTAGCTTCTCAGTTCCAGTTAGTCATTTGCAGGATCTTTTGACTATTATTGCTAAGAATATTCTTACGTTTTTCTTTAGTAAATTTTACGACTAAGGTAAATAAAGTGAAGTATTTAAACCTGTTACTCATTAGTAGCTTATTTGTGTAGCTGAGAGTTAGTTCAACTACGATAGGTCCCTAAGTTAGTTGGGAGCACGAGTACTAGTGAATTTAGTGTTTAAGATCCAGTTTCTTGTTACAAAGGAGATTTGTAACAGTATAGCAATCTTTTAAAATCTCCTTTATTAAATTAGGACTAATGTATTTTATAAAAAATTTTTTTAACAATAATTAAGCTATTGATTTCTCCGCAATAATTTGATAACTTGCATTTAATTTCTTACGCTCGTATCTACTAGCTATTTAAATCATAATCGTATCGAAAAGCTTTCTAGAAAAAATATTATGAAGCTAAAGCATTTGGAAATCTTGTGAGTTTTATGTTAAGATCCAACAAGATATTATAAAATGCCAATAACGTCTCTAAGAGTCAATGCTTCTTATACTAGTTCAACTAATCTTATGCAATATTGGCTTATCCATCTTTTTATATTTGAATAAAATAGAGATTTATGTCGAAATAAAATTAATGAAGTTGAGGCAAATTTGTTTAGTAATCTTCATAAGCTAACACACCTGTAAGTATTTCTCAAATGGAATATTGATTTCAAATAAGTTACATTTTATCACACAACCCTATAAACACTACAGTATAGCTACATATTTTATGATGATACAATAGTTAATTTATGGAATAAATTTAAGAGTTGCGTTTTAATAAATGTCTTATTCATTTCCAGCAATTTATCTAGTAACCATCTGATGCAACTTCCAACAGGTATTTTCAGTGGCCTTGAAAAGTTGAATACTCTGTGAGTTATGCTTACTACTTTGAAATAGTTTCAATAAACTAGTTGCTAATGATCTGACTTGGCTAGATCATAATGCCTTTATGTTTCAAAGCTGTAGCTTTATTTATTTGAATATCATTTGCTACAATTTCAATAATCAAGAATTAAAATCATAGCAATATTTTGGTTTTCATTTCTATTTAGAAAATTAGTAGGTTGTCAAATTGAAAATCTGACAAACCTATTCCCCACTTCTATATCTGGATTAAAATATTTGTAAGACACTATGAATATGAAAAAGTGTATGGTGCAATATCTAGCCTTACTCTAATGGATAAATTTTATTTATGGTGGTATCGCAGATATTTGCAAGATAATATTATCGAACATATCAATATCGATACCTTTATCCACTTGAAAAAGCTAAGTGAATTGTGAGTATGATAAAGTGATGGTGTAGACAATCAATTGGAACATTATAAATTGACTAGCTTACAGCATGTCGAAGCTAAGAATATTTATTTATTTTTGAAAGAATTGTGAATATGATAGACAATGATGTAGACGATAGATCAGATCATGAATTGCTTTAATTTATAGCATTTCGAAGCTTAGAATATTTATTTTTTTAAAGAATTTTGAGTATGATAAGTAACGGTATACATAATAAATCTGAACATCATAATTTGCTCTGGCTTATAATATATCAAAGCTAAGAATACTTAATCTAATATACTTAGATATTTGGATAATAACCGATTGATATCCAGTAGTGCTAAAATATTCACTCCACTTCGATGGCTAAAAGTATTGTATGTTTCAATTAGAGATATTGCTACTATTGGTAGTGATAATGATATTTAACCTTTGTACCGTCATGTAATTTAGGTCCCTTAACAATAACGTCAAATTTGGTAATATCTCACTGAATTCTTTGAGGGATCTGAAAGCATTGATGCATTTGTAAATATTAATTTCTTCTAAAATAGATATTTATGACTACGAATTTACTATAAATTTACTATATCTCAAGTAATATAAGCAGCATATCAAATTCAGAAATTTCACAAATTAGATATAGTTAACTTAATTGTACTCATAGGGTGAAAATATAAGATATTTTTAGAAGTTACAGGCAAGAGATGGTTTTGAATCTATGAAGTTCACTATAATATGGTAATAAATCTCCTGATAAATATCTACATAGGAAAATTTCAAATGTTGGAAAATTCACAACCGAAAGAGGAACTCATGGTATCTTTTCAAAGATAGAATCATTGTAAGTAGATTATGATTTCTTAATATGAAATCAAATATGAATTTATTTTTATTTATTTTGCCATTATTGTTGCCTGAAAATTTAAGTTCACTGTTAAAAATCTTATCAAATCTTCCATCATTTCCACTAATTCAGGAAAGGCATTTAAATCGTTCAATGACTACAGCTCTTTTTAAATATTTCGGCGACATTTCAAAAGCTCTTTTATAAATAAATATCGAAATAGCCCAAATATATTCAAATCAATGATTATTTCTGTAGAAGTAATTCCTAATATGTAATCATTTAATATCTTTATTTAAAGATATGGGAATAGAAATACTGTCACGTTTCAATTACTGTAATTAATTTGCTACCTTTTATATTAAAAATGTGATTATTTCTTAAGAGTTATGGATAAATTAGCGGATATATACTAAAGCATACTTTGTTTTATTTGCAACTTTTACCAACAATGTTAGGGACATAAGTTATAACAATTTGACAAGTAATTCTGGTTCTATGAATTTATTTATTTCGAAAGAACTCAGATCAATGTAAGTATCATAACAACATCTAATAAATTTAATAAAATTTTATATATTCTTTAAGTCAGATTATGTCGTTAAAATCTTGCGTATGTGAACCTTATTTACTATAATATAGTTTCTCTACACCTTGTTAAGAGGTCAGTTTGACGTAAATCAACAATTACTAGGAAATTTTGACGACAAATATTCTTTAATCACGATTGCTATTCTTGTTTATTTAAAAACTGATCAAAGATCATTAAGAAAATTTAATTATAATCTATGATGTAATCTATTTCTATTTCATCTACAATGGACAGCAATATATCCGGAAATCAGTTGACAAAATTTCCAGATGGAATTGAAATAATGCTGCATAAGAAATTACACCACCTGTGAGTAGAGTTTTATCTTTATGATACTATTTAATATGTAGTTGCTATGCACATCTTATCTGCTATGTTAACTATAGCATTCCTTCCTTAGTAACACCACTTAGTGTCTTATTATTGCGAACTAGGAATACTACTAACCTGCATTGAGAGGTTAAGATTGCTCTTCAAATCCAAGTTACTGTAAATCGGAATAACAATCAGTTCATAGTCTTATATAGATATGATTAAGCATCGTGACGCCTTCAATCTTGCTAGAAAACCATAATCTACTTTATTGTCGGCGAAGCTACAGCTTGTTTAAATTTAGATACTTAAAAGTGACCTAACTGTACGAGTCACTTCGCCTTTTAGCAATTAACCAAATTAATGTGTTTGAGAGTTTTCATTTGTACAGTAAGGATTCAATTCAATCTAATCTTATTATATTTACTGTACTAGTATTAAACCAATCAATTCCTAATCAAAGTTTGAAATACATTAGATTACATTATTAAGATTAGGGTTTGAAGCCCGTAAGAATTTTGTTACCCCTCTTCAATATTGAAATTATCCAGGTGTTCGTGTATTGCACTTGGGTATGAAAGCCTAAGTTGTAATACCTAATTGAGATACTGCATTTTATCTAAGCTTAGAAGCTACACTTTCAATCTTGACATTGTTTGTGGTAATACATGCAATCTAGTAAACTACTAGGTGGTTGCTATTTTAATCCATTTAATTCCAAATTAAGAATTGCTTAAATATCATTCATAAAGCACTACAGTTACACTTCAGTAGACCGTAAACATTACTGGCATAATAGCATATATCAAACGTAACTACGAAGCCGCGTAAATTTTAAGATTCGTTCAGTATTAATTAATTAAGTAATACTCTAGTAATAAGTACAGAAAATATAATTTCATGATGCTTATGATTCTATTCATTAATCGATATAGATTAATTTTTAATTTCTTGAAATAATAAAACAGTCGTGAGCTACCTTACCAAAGGCCTGGCTTGAACCTTCGCCGACATAATTTCCTTCTTTCTTCCAGTAATTTTTCTGATACAGGTATAAGTGTCAAAGAGATTGAGAACAACCTTAACGTGCAAATTTCAGATTGCCAAAACATGGATGAATCAGAAAGAATTCAAAATTCTTGTGATTTTACTTTGTAAGAAATGTAACTATAATCTTAAAATTAAGCCTTTACATATATGAATCAATATGTTAGCGTTGGATTGACATCACCAATTGAAAGTAATAATAAATTCAGTGTGCAAATAAAATTATTAAAGTAAAATACTTAAAATCATACGATAATATACTGTTCAGAAACTTAGCCATTGTAAATATATCCTCTTTTGCAGCGAATCTAATTACTTTAATGTGCTCATATTAGCGATTTCAGCAAGCTGAAATGGATAAAAATACCAAAAGTAATAAATCATTTCCGATTGCATCTGACCCATTTGTGAGTAATTATAACTATTCTTAATAATTGTGTTGAATAGCCTTCTTTCAGTAATGAAAGCTAGTAATTATTGAAAAGTTATAACTTTCTATCGTTATTACAGGTATTTAAGCCATAATAACTTACAGCGTGTTGATATAAGCAATATCTTTCCTAGCAGCGACACGAGACTACGTCAACTGTACGTACATAGGCGTGTAATATCTTTAATTATTAATCCCTTCCGATACTTTAACATTTTCTGCAGGCAAATTTTGCTAATAATTTATATCTTAAAGCATGAATTTCCAAATTTAGTAGTATAAATTACAGAAAATTTTGCGAAACTACCTCCGTAAATATTATTTTGCTTGTTAACAGCCTATTCTTAAATTCATAAATGACATTTTAGTTATTGTAGCAAATGCGCCTAAATATATTTCACCATTCCAAATTCACAACTTGAAATTTTACCGTTGAATTACTAAATGCTATTTCTAGTCAAAATCTCTTATTTAAGATACCGTATTTATTTATAGTATCGATAGATAAAACTGGTTAACATTATAAGATGTAGATTTTTAAACTAAAAAAGAAGTAGTATCAATTATAAAGAAATTGTACGTTTTACTTTTGCTTGTAATTGTTGGTTGATATTGTCGTATAAATATGAATGTAAAAGGACATGTATTGCGATTGCACTATTAGCAGTTCAAATTCTTTCTCACTTTTTCTGGGTTTTAAGAGCATAAAATCATCACTGCTAAGCATATTAATAGTATTTTTATCAACTTTTAAAGATTTACATAAACTTTATAAAGATATACGAATCAATTATAGTGGAAAAATTTTGATCTTAATTAGTCAAAATATTTACTCTGCCTGCTTTACAGAGACCTAAGTTATAACAAACTAAATTCCTTGACTAACATTCAACGAATAACTTTTTCAAATTTAAATGTGCTGTAAGTTATTTATTATTAGGATCTTCTGTTATTGCATAAAAGGAAAGGCGAAAGTAAATACAGCTAACGCTAAGTTGCTATATTATTGTAATATTTGGACTACCTTATGTTAGAGATGTATCCAACAACAATTTAAGCGACATATGTAGCATTTCATGGGTTGGCTTTGCTGAAAGCTTAAGGCAATTGTGAGTACTTCTAGGTATTTCGTTAAAGCAACTATGATAAGAATAATATAAATAGCACAGAAATAATACTGTAATCAAATATCAACACCAATCTAATGCCTAGCTGGACATCAACACAAATGGCGGTGTACTAGAATCAAATATCTAGATGATTACTCCAATAATAGGCCAATGAGATACCTGCATTAGGATTTAAAGCAAACAGTTTCAATTTAAACAATCTTCCTCTCTTGTATCCTAGACCTACTCTTAAACTTAGATATTCTTACATATTTATGCCAAAGTAATTAATGTGATTGTAGTAGTTAGTCAATGATCAATAAAAATTTTAGTCGTTGATTGCGAGCGATAATCATAATATGAAATGTAGCTCACAAATACAAATATGAGGCGAAAAATAGTGAATCCTATATAATACTAACGTTTCTTTAAGATCAGGATTTCATTATTGCAGAAAATTTATCATTAATCAAACCTAAAGATTTACTTATTGCCTTACCTATAGAATACTATTAAATATTTTCGTTCAATTTTATACTATGATAAAGATATTTGGACCGAAACAATATTAACACACTAAAAGAGACTTGTTTTCAAGGATTAAATAAACTGTATTCGATGTAAGTTATGTTTGTAATATCGCTTATTACGTAGAGCAGATAGTGGAGATTAGCCTTTGCGTGTTCAATGCTTTAAATTGTGTTATAAATTTTAGAAGCCTTAAAGAAAATTCCATACCATATGTAGCAAAAGAAACATTTTATCGCGTACCAGGACTTATAAAATTGTAAGTAGCAATGTGCCGTAAACGGCTTCATGACGATATCTGTAATAAAGTAATACACCCTACCTTCATAGCTTAAGTTTTGAAAAAAATCGACTTTCAAATATTGCTATAGATGGTACTTTACTATTTCATTAAGATATGATACATGCTTTCAACAAATGGTATGCACTTCAATATTTCTGAAAATATAACAAACTAGTTCTATCGCAAAATAACGAGCAAGCCATGTCTACAAATCTTCTCACTAAACCTTCTATCAGGGCACTGTTCTGTTTAAAGAAATATTTGAAAAAAATTATGCACATTGCTTAGTTTTTTGGTGCGCTATGTCAACAAGAATACGATTAGGTAATAAAAGTACTCTATCCATATCTTTTTTTCAGGCAAAGTTCCTTCACTAAAGTTGCCTATAGCTAAAATGTCGATACAGTGGATTCTGCCTTATATAATTTTACCGTTATGGAAACTCGTGCGAATTTTGATCACACTCATGTTCGCACATATTATCTAGAATATTTCTACTAATCCCAGACTGATTATTAGTTGTTGTAAAAAAACCTGTTCTACTGATTGTAATTAAAGTATAGTTCACACGAATAATTTTTTGAACAGCAGATTTTATTACTGGGAAAACTTCCTACAACAGCAGATCTTAGTAAAAAAGGACTAAGAGCAACAATGACAGAAAAGTGTAGCAGCTTAAATATGTTATCTAACTTGTTTATAACATGATAATTGCGAAAAACATAATTCAACGCTTACAGAACTTAGTATGAGAATAAAATTATATGATTGGTATCATATTCTATAAAGCTGAAATTAACATACTTGAATTATCACAAACATTGCTTATATATAATTATTATAGTTAATGACCCAAGGTTTCGGTATTATTCTTAATTTAGGTCTAATTCACTTCTGCATAACATGTTGATAACAATAGCTTGTCTAACAGCTTCACTATAGTTGTGTATAATACATATGTCTTGCGTAGAAATGAAATTTCTGTATGTCAAGAAATATTAGCAATTCAGTGCAAGCAATGGAATTGTCGTACAAATTTAACAGAGAGAAAATTATATTAATCATAGACTATTGTAACTTCTGACAAATCAAGATCTTAGCTGATTAATCCATAATGAATCTTTAATGCTGCCTATATCATCGAATTAAATAGACAGAATTATTTTGTATACTATCTAGATATTCTTCACGGACCTACTTGTGCTGTATGGTACCAGCATCGGTTAAGACTTGCTATCCCTTACGACGATACGATGGTCTATCGACTTGTGATGGTCTACTATCCCATTTTGTTCTGCAAGCCTATATTTGGCTGATTGGCTGTACCGCCTTTATTGGTAATATTGCTGTCTTTAGTATGCATGTGAAGGAAACAAAATGCAAAAAAAACGGAGTTCCATCATTTTTAATCGCTAATTTAGCAGTTGCTGACTTTAGCGTGGCTAACTATATGTTAATTATTGCAATTAGCGATCGATTTTACAGTAATAATAAATTTGGAGTCAATTCCGAACAATGGCTACGCAGCATGCCATGTTTATTCGCCTGTTTTATATGTTGTGCAGCAAGCCTAATGTCTGTCTTTATGATGCTGATTATTAGTATTGATCGATTTATTTGCATGGTTTATCCGTTTTCTAAAAGAAAATTAACACTTAAATCTGCATTATTGTTGGTTATGGGCTTTTGGCTCTTTTCAATTACATTCGTTGGCGTTCCGGTTGTTTATAGCATTGGTGCTGATGGAGATAATCGATTGCATGGTTACAGTAGTATATGTATGTCTAGTAATGTTCTTAATCCATATTTTAAAATGTGGATTACAGCTTATGTATCTATTACTATTATCTGTTGGATTATTACATGTTTCCTGTACACTAAAATGCTAAATTCGATTCGTCAATCAAGTCAACAAGTACGCAAAAGTGAGAATAGTAAAGATAAGCGTATAACTATACGTCTGTTCCTGATATTAATCACGGATTTGATCAGTTGGATTCCGTATTATATCATTTTCATGCAGGTTTTACATACATCAGAATCTGTAAACATATTAACACTGCAATTCGTCATCATATTTGCCTTACCAATCAATTCTGCAGTAAACCCCTGCTTATATACGTTATCCAGCCAAACAGTCATTAATTATGCTAACAGTATTAGCAGCTCTATGCGCAGTGCATATCAAATTGTTCGCAGTAGCTCTATATTGAGTAAAAGTGGGAAAACCAAAAGCCCATCTACGACTAGCATCAGAATGGATCTAAATACATCGGAAAATCGATCACCATGGAGACATAGTACGGGAAGCAATCTATCGAGTGAAGTGTAGTTTAAAAAAGATCAGTTACTACCAATATTGGCTTTATTATCTACCAATGATTATAATTAGTATATTAGTTCATTGTGTTTGAGTAGAAATAATCAGGCCAATCGAGCATTTAGAATTAATTGCCGTTATATTAGTACTTTAGGCTAAGGCAATAATCGTCGCTGGAGATCGAAAATTTATCGCAAACACTAGTATGCATCAACTCATCTAATCATTTTTCAGTATTTTACAAGTATAATTTAACACCTTTAACCTCTGTGATCTTAAGCCACACACATACATATATATATTTTATGATTTAAAATTAGAAAATTAGGGCTACGTAGAAATGTAGCTAATTTCGATAGCTCAACACTATAAATTTTCAGCCATCATGTGTTATTAGCTTAAATACTGTAATCCATTCGAACAGTTCAATACGCGTACCGAAGGCTACACACAGTTTAATCACTGGTCTAAAAACTTAACTTCCTTATTAATTATATACTCTTACGTACTGCAAATTACAGTAATTTATTGCTGATACAGTTATAACTTTGAGATAAAGTAGTTTTAGCTATCTTTGATAGTATCAAAATTGGCTTTTAAGTATTACATATAGAATTGTTGTATTTACGACAGTGCTATATAGTATTAGTAGATGCTTAGTTTCGCATTACTCAAAAATAATTAATGCTTGCACTATTCTTATGATGATATTTTAATTGCTGTGGATTAAATGGAAGTTAATAATTTGCGACTGCTTTTATTTCTTTTACGACTTCTTTAAAAGGCATATATTCTGAGTTGATTTAAATATAAATTGCTATCAATAGTGTATTACTTACACAATAACTTCATATGCATTTCCGAATTAAGTTAGTTAGACGGCGTAACTTCCATATATGCGTAAGAATTTAATCAGTACGTTATTAATTGGAGTGCATTCTGTATTTTAGAATTTATTTAATAGAATTGAATTTCTGCTTTAATTTCTGCTGTTATGTTATGAATATTCTTCCGTAATAGTTTAATCGTAATTCATGTATTTCATCATAAATTTAATGCAAAATTAAATTTCTTTACTTAACGTAATTTGTTTTGGCTATGACCAGGAATCTAATAAAGGCATTGAAGTAGGTGAATATAGAATAATGTAATAAGTGAATTTGAATTTTTTAAGGCCTATTGTATATTACCAGCCTCAATTTGTGGAAACTAGCAACTCGGGTTGAGAAAGTAATTTCCACTCTTTTATTGCTACTACCAACTATTCGAAAATAGTATATACCGTAATACGATTAAAGGATCTTCTGTACTGCAAATATCTTCTGCAGTCAGATTCCTAATCGATAGTTCTAGATAAAAGTTAATGGCTTCCATAATCTTGGCTGTCTAGGTAATATATTCGAATAAATGGTTAGCGTCCTGAAGCTGTTCGTTTTACTGACCTTTTGTTAAATTGGGTGTTAGCAATTGGTTATTGGAACTAAGCTCATCCAATTAACCTACTGAAACTGTCCCTTGTCTTCTGTACCAAAGGATAACCTCAATACCTATTGAATATGTCTCGAATTTGTAAGTTCTGCTTCGCAGATTTACTGCATATTTTAACTGATCAAACATCAATTTGCAATAGAGAAAGAATTTACCTCATCATCAATGATATGAAGGTTTCGGCTACTTTCGAGCTATGTCATCACTTAGCTACGATACTTCGCACTCACTAACACTTCGTTTAATAAGCTACGGACATGACAAGTTTAAATTATCTTCACGTATCCATTAATTTTCAAAAACATCATTAATCATTTATTCAAGTCTCCTATCTCAACCCATAATTTGCAACACTAATAAAAGGGTTTTCACTAGTAACCTAAGAGCTGTAATTAAAACGTTCTTGATTATATTTTAAAACGAAAAAGATATAATACTTTTTGATCAAGCAGCCATAACAAGACTAATAACAATTACGAAATACGGAATGAATATAAAGCCATGGCTGTAGACTATTTACAATTGATTAGAAGTTAATAGGCAGTTTATTATCTAATTTGGATATTACGAAGTAACTTTTGCTCAGCTGTCGTAACGTTGGTTTAATATAATAATTTATCTAGGAAAGAATTTACATACCGTTATCTATGACGCTGTACATAATTTTAATAGATAACTACATACTTGAATAATATTATCTATAAACTGATAATGATAAATCTTCATGTAGATATAAATTGACTGACTTTTTCAATAAAGTTTGAGTGCAGTTTTGGCAAGAGAGACTAGTATCGTTTTACTGTTTCTCCTGATGATGGCAGATCGTCAGTAGATAGAGTCTTACTGTAGGTTAATGTAAGGGAAGACGAATCTAGCAGAAGACTTAGAGCTACTTATCATAGCTTTTAACTATGCCGATTTACAAATTTCGATTTGTAAACTGGAATATTAAATAAATTAGATAAGTAATTGTTACGGTATGTACTATCGGGAAGAGTTAAATGACTAAGTTTAGCGAATCAGCATTCAGTCGTAACTGTAATTATGATTAATACTAGAATATAGATGTATTACGATGACTTTGTGAATCGACATACTGTGGTCCGATTACGTAAAATCAGTCAGTAAATGTCCATATCGATAATAATTGTTGTGTAATGATTCATTAATGCTAGCTACTGCTAAAAGCTATTAAGGCTTGGCAGATCATTGAATAAAGTTAGTTCTCTAGTTTTGTAGTGTAGAAGCAGAGGCGTCTAAGTTCTTTTAAGTAACTAAGGGATACTGAATCCAGGGAACTTTAGAAATTTCGAGATTTTTTTACGTAAACCTTGTCGCAAAACTGGTTTGTGATGGTAACCTGCTTCGTTAATTGATGAAGCAAAAACAATCGTGATGACTACTTTGCCATATTATTAAGAGTTCAGTTAAAACACTGATTCTCCAAAGTAAAAACTTCCAACTTTTATAAATCTTAAGTCTCATTACTGTTAATTTCGACATATGTCAGGTTGGTTTCAGAAGCATTTTAAGAGTAATATTCGCACTTGAGTCATGAAGGTATGAAACAGTTAAGACGACTGGCTAAATTCTATTAAAGATTTTCGATTACATAACAAAACTTTAAAGTATAAGAGAGCATACTTCGTTTCAATAGTCGAATATTAGAATATTATTATAGACCAATACATGTGTTTACAGTTATATGAGGATATAATTAGCATTGTTAACCTAAAGACATTAAGTTAGTATGTATTGCTATGATAAATGTAACTACATATTAGATACTACAGGCATTAATAATTCTTGATTTAGAGAAGAAGTAAGGCGAAATTATAATTCTTCACGAGCATATATTTACGTATTTATCAATTTCATGCAGCATAAATTAAGGCTTGTATAATCGATAATAACTTATTATATGCAGATTGTATTCTATGCTATAAGAACTCTTTAAGAAGTAAAGCCAGTTCTACGATTTTTGAGTCCAAATAATTTTTGTGATACCAGATAGCGACTTCTGCGTAATAATCACTCAGTATGACTCAAGAATATGTTGAAGCCTTGTCAGGGCAAATTGATGAGAAATTACTAAAAATTCAATCAAAATCTGTAAAATGAATCAATTCCGCGTAGGTGTTTATAATTTGAAGAATACGGTAAGGAAGGAATTTATTATTTATAAGGTTATGGTGCAATAAATAATGATATAATAAGAAATTCTTTAAGACTTATTTGCAAACAAAACATGACTGCATCAAGCTACTATTAAACTTTAGGTAAGTGATTACTTGGACGTGATTTTCGATTCAAGTATCATTTTATAATATTCAATATTATAAGCAAAAATATCTAATTGCAACTTTAAAGAATTAAATTATTGAGAACTTGCTTATTATCAATGACCTCCAATTAAATATGCTGTTCAATAAGGTAAACGAGTGATCGAAAAAATTAAGTTTTAGTCGGTCCCTCGAGAGCTCAAATTTTTTTCCTTTGCGTCATCTATTAGATTTCAGTTTAAATACGGTATTACAGGGGCAGTTTGCAAAATGACCGACTTTGCATACGGTCACGTTCATATATACTAGCAGATTATAT
>NW_002060977.1:51017-52237 GCF_000150275.1 Trichoplax adhaerens
AACAATAACAAAAATAACTTCGATACCTCATTACACATGATTACGACTAAGAGATAGCATGAGATTATTCTATTAAATCGTAGTAATCATTATTACATATTACCGATACTGTCAAACAATCCATTTAACATAACATGGTCATATATCGACAATAATTAGTAAACAACATCAAGTTATCATCAGTTCTACCATATTAGCTAAGATTACGTAAATCTATTCAAATGGTGAGATAACACCGTAACAGGAAAATAGCCGTTTCGCATTGATGATTAGCTTATAGTATGGTATCATACTATAATAAGAAAAATAAACTTAATAAAAAATCAATGGATTATTTCATAAAGATAGTAGTCCACAATCTAAAGAGCTAAATAGTACTTACATCAAAAGTTCGTAGCAACACTTATCCTAGCGAGCTGGTTGATGTCAATCAAAGTAAAATAATTTTTATTAGCAAATAATCTGATTTCAAAGTTAGAGTTTAAAAACTGATCTGTTAACGAATTATTCAAATTCGGCTGTATGTATTTAATCAATGAAGGAGTTACATTCTATCAGTAGCTACTCTACAAATTCTCACCCACATTGTACACCCTTACTTTAGCACCAGCCCTATTTTACACAAATCCTTTTGCTCAACAAAATCTTCATATACCAAAAGGGATTTACAGTAAAGAGAAATTTATTGTTAACTAGTCCCTGATGCTAAGTCTCTCACAGATTTACTTATTGACTTTATCATAAGTAACGAATCAAGATATTAAAGTATAGATAGCTTTGAATCTAATATTAGCATTAAATCTAGCTAATGACGTAATATATTACTACTTTACAGACGCTCAACACGTTTATACTTGTGTTGTATGGTACCAGCATCTATCCAGACTTGTTATCCATTGCGGAAATACGATGGCCTATCGACATGTGATGGATTATTATCTCATGTAACACTGCAAATGTATATTTAGTTAGTTGGTTGTATCGCTTTTATTGGTAACATTGCCGTCTTTCTTTTACATATTAAAAATATAAAAACAAAGAAGAATCCTGTCCCATCGTTTCTAATCGCAAATTTAGCTATTTCTGACTTTATTGTTGCTAACTATTTGTTAATTATTGCTATTGGTGATCGTTTCTATAGTCATTAAAATTTCGCTGTCGAATCTGAACACTGGCTACGTAGTATACCATGTTTACTTGCTTGTTTTATATGGTGTGCA
>NW_002060977.1:52287-160890 GCF_000150275.1 Trichoplax adhaerens
TTTACGATTTAAAATAGTATGAAGATTTATTACACTTAATGTTCATTTTAATAATTTACAAGAAATTTAACCGGAAATAATCTACGAAGCTTTGATTTTGGATCTATGTTTCTTAGAAACGATAGGGGATTGCAGCATCTGTATGTACTAGGATATGATTAAATTTATTAGAATTACATTTGTACAGCATTGAGTAAAAATTAGAAATTGAAATCTGCAGCTATACTTATCTTAGCATAAAGGATACGGCAGCTATCAATAAGAAGTTAGAATCTTAAATAAATATTTCAATATTCGTGTGTACTAATTTACCCTCGCCTACATAGATATCTGAGAAGCAACAGCCTAAATTCATTAACAAATGTCCGCAAAATTACATTATCAAGTTTGAAATCAATGTAATTATTGCAAAGAAATATTGCTTTTAACGTATAATTGGAATTTGAACTGAAATTACTGTACTTACCCATAGATCATTCTTTTTTTAATAAATTATATTAGAAACGTATCCAAAAATAATTTAACTAACATATGTAACATTCCATGGGCAACTTTTACTGATAACCTAATGACCATGTAAGTCATAATTGGTAGTAGTTTTATTTATTAATTTTTATCTCTGGTACTGTCGAAATGTAATAGTAATAGCAATTATCATAAGTTCGCTGAGATTAATTGAAAGGAGTGTTGTACATATCCTTATGCCTATTCTATTGTAGTAAAGTTACGATCACGTTTACTACATCGTAAATTTCTACTCAAAAGGCATTAAACTGATGATAAATCATCGCATAAGTGAGTAAAAAGTTAATATAATTCGCGCTAAACGTGTAATTTACATTCATGATTAAGAATAATCTATATCTAATGAAGTGGAATGATATTTTATTCGTAATCATGATAATAACTAATTCTGTCATTTACATTATTTACTAAATAATATATCGAATCGATATCTTGATGATATTATATTTAAAGGGACTTTAGTTGGAACAATATTAAGATTTTAAAAACTACCTGTTTCAAGGGTTTAAAGAAGCTTACTTACTTGTAAGTAACATACTCTAAAGTAACAAAAGCATCGTAATATTTCATCAAAATTAATTATTATTATAACAAGTATCGTACTAGTGTTGATAATGTTCTTTATAAATAATACTATCTGATACCTTATAACAATATATAAACTTTTTTTTAAATTGTAAATTCTTTATCTTATCTGGTAAATCTATTTGTAGATTCATGGAAGGAAATTCACTAGTTGAGGTTCAAACGGAATCATTCTTTTATACACCTAAAATTGAACATATGTAAGTGCCAATATGATTTATAAGAGTTTATATTTTTTGATATTATACACAAAATAAGATTTTTGTTTCACTGTGTAAATGCTCTTGCCGTAATCTGTTTCTACCTTATTGGATTATCTATGGCAATGAATATATATCTTATGGAAAATAGCCGTTTCGCATTGATGATTAGCTTATAGTATGGTATCATACTATAATAAGGAAAATAAACTTAATAAAAATTCAATGGATTATTAAGATAGTAATCCACAATCTAAAGAGCTAAATAGTACTTACATCAAACTTTCGTAGCAACACTTATCCTAGCGAGCTGGTTGATGTCAATCAAAGTAAAATAATTTTCATTAGCAAATAATCTGATTTCAAAGTTAAAGTTTAAAAACTGATCTGTTAACGAATTATTTAAATTCGGCTGTATGTATTTAATCAATGAAGGAGTTACATTCTATCAGTAGCTACTCTACAAAATCTCACCCACATTGTATACCCTTACTTTAGCACCAGCCCTATTTTACACAAATCCTTTTGGCTTAACAAAATCTTCATATACCAAAAGGGATTTACAGTAAAGAGAAATTTATTGTTAACTAGTCCCTGATACTGTGTCTCTCACAGATTTACTTATTTGCTTTATTATAAGTAACGAATCAAGATATTAAAGTATAGATAATTTTGAATCTAATATTAGCATTAAATCTAACTAATTACGAAATATACTACTACTTTACAGACGCTCAACACGTTTATACTTGTGTTGTATGGTACCAGCATCTATCCAGACTTGTTATCCATTGCGGAAATACGATGGCCTATCGACATGTGATGGATTATTATCTCATGTAACACTGCAAATGTATATTTGGTTAGTTGGTTGTATCGCTTTTATTGGTAACATTGCCGTCTTTACTTTACATATTAAAAGTATAAAAACAAAGAAGAATCCTGTTCCAATATTTCTAATCGCAAATTTAGCTATTTCTGACTTTATTGTTGCTAACTATTTGTTAATTATTGCTATTGGTGATCGTTTCTATAGTCATTATAATTTCGCTGTCGAATCTGAACACTGGCTACGTAGTATACCATGTTTACTTGCTTGTTTTATATGTTGTGCAGCAAGCCTGATGTCGGTCTTTATGATGCTAATTATTAGTATCGATCGATATGTTTGCATCGTTTATCCTTTCTCTGAACGAAAATTAACAGTTAAATCGGCGTTCTTATTGGTTGCATGTTGTTGGCTATTTTCAATTATCTTTGTTGGTATTCCAGTTATGTATAGCGTTGGCGCTGATGGAGATAATCGATTACATGGATACAGTAGTATATGTATGGCTAGTAATGTTTCTAATCCATACTTTAAATGGTGGATTACAGCATTTACACTTATTACAATTATCTGTTGGATTATTACATGTATTCTATACGGTAAAATGCTAAGTTCTATTCGTCAATCAAGTCGTAATGTACGCAAAAGTAAAAGTATCAGTAAAGATAAGCGTATAGCCATACGTCTATTCTTAATATTAGTCACCGATTTAATCAGTTGGATTCCTTATTACATTGTATTTATGCATGTTTTATCTACATCGCATTCGGTTGATATGATAGCTTTGCAATTTACCATTATATTTGCTTTACCAATCAATTCTGCGGTGAATCCATGCTTGTATGTTATACACTTTCGAGTCAATCCCTTATCAATAAGATTAATAGAATTGGTGGTGCTTTTCGAGGGGCATAGTAGTTGATACGAAACAGTATGCAATCCTCTGAAGATCTAAGCGATTTATCGGCTAACAATAGTAAAATGGAACTCCATACGAAAATAAAGGATATATTCCGTAGATACTCGTATAACACAAGGACTAACATTAATATCGGAAGAAATATGTCGTCAAAAGTATAGAATAGCTTATTGAATTTAATGCTTTCGTTAATATATTACCTAGTTGCTTGATCTTTACGAAGCTAAGAACATACTTAAGGCTACGTTCAGGCTATGACATTGCCTGTTACGATTTTTCTTTGAACTTATTCCTATGATCATTATTAATAATACGATAAGTATAGTAGTGCAAGTTGTCGATGTAAAATTATAAAGTAATTTATCGTACTGATTTCACGAAGTCTCCAGCCGTTTAAGTTTAAATTCGTAATACTTATATAAGGATGTCAAGTTGCAAATATATCATGAGTCGTGGTATAGATCAAGTATTTGTGTTGTAGTAGACTTCTGCCTATGTAGGTTAGGTTGACCAAACTTTTATTATTGACTTGGAATTACGAATGTTGTTCGTTAGTAACTAGTTTTAAAGTTCTCATGAGTAAATAGCGTTGGTCGTATTAGTCGGAATAAAGTAGAAGTATCTCGTCATGGTGAAGTTTGCCTGTGTGACTGCAGTCTAAAGGGGTAGGTTCTAGGCCGAAACTAAAATACGCGTAGTAGTTGGTAAAAGCAACTTAGAAGAGTACAATACTTCTCTTCATCCTTTGTCAGGAGAGTAGTCCGTGGCAATGGAATATATTTTTGTTCCTAGGTTATACATAGTACAATTTCTTGTAATCAAAAGATACGCTTACTTCTCAAGCAACTCGTCCATACAAGTAATAGACTTTGTAATTTCGTTGAAATTCATTTCTTTACGATAATATCTTGCCTAATAATCATAAGCAAGATAGTTTAAATTCAGAGTATTTATGTATGAAATGTAAGTTTTTTCCCTTAGTTGTACAATCCATTACAATCCGATAGAATATGCTTACTCCCAAGACAAGATGTATATTCAATTGATAGATATTATATCTACCCTGGTATCCAGTTCCCTAACATTTTGCCTAATAATCATCAATAAGATAGTTTGAATTCGGAGTATTCGTATATGGAATGTAACTTTGTTCCTTATTTGTGCTATTTATAACAATAAGACAAGATATCGCCTGGCCATACATATCAACACAAATTGCGATATGCTAGAAGCAAGTAGACAAACAATTGCTTCAATAGTAATGGTCTAGTAAGATAGCTGTACTATGCAATCAATCAGGATGAGAGCATTTCTACTTATTCACTCTCACTTTAACTGTAATCAAGGCAAAGTTCTTTCTATTTATGTGCATGCTATTAATTCGATCAATGTTATCATTTTGACTACAGCTTCATCATTTGTGAGCTTCTAACTAGTTTTAGGCTTATGTGAGTAGTTCAGTATATTTTTGCATGAGTTCTTATATACAAGTGCTACTTCTGAAAAGTAGACTAATAAAGAATTGATCATTCTAATTGCAAGTAATCTATCACCTTTCATCCCTAGATCTACGTTTAAAGGATAGATATTCCAAAGTATTTATGCCAAAGTAATGAATGAGATTACTGAAGTAGCTAGTTAATGATCACTAAATATTCTGGTAGTTAATTGCGAGCGATGATTAAAATATCAAATGTAACATCAACACAGTGCACTATAACACTAACGGTATATTTGTGAATCCTGTATGATACTTATATTTATTTATGATTACTATACGATATTTTTAAATCTTTGCGCACAATTTTACGCTACGATAAAGATATTTGGGTCGAAACAATATTAAAATACCAAAAGATACTTGTTTTCAAGGATTAAGTAAACGATATTTGATGTGAATGTAACGAGTAAAGCAAACAATCTATTTCAATTGGTCTTGGTACAGTTAAGTATGTCGTGACGCTAATCAGTTTATCAGCTAATTAACTAAACTAAGCCTAACTATGCATTATAGTATCCTATCAATGCACTACAAGATAATGAGGTATAATGGAGATTAACCGCTGTATATTTAATACTTTGACTTGTGTTAGAAATTTTACAAGCCTTCAAGGAAAAGCTATACCATATGCAGCAAAAGAGACATTCTATCGCGTACCAGAGTGTAGTGTATGGGTTCTTAATGCTAGGCTCACAATCTGATAACTTAAAATTTGAGGTGTTTAATAGAGTAAATCTTTAATGTGATACATATAGTCAGCACTATTTTATTGAATTTCAGATTAATGTTTATTGTATCTGTTTGTCGGAGAAGAATTCCAAATTTCTTCCCCTTATAGGAGCCGCCGAAAGAGGCTAAGACAAATCAAATACATGACTTAGCCTTTACGATAACAATTCCATCAGCTCATATTAATTGCAATCGAATATTCCTGGTCATAGAAGTCATCAATCGCATTATGACATTGCTTTATAATAGCACTTAATATGGCAATCAGCTGCGGCCTTGTATAGCCCATAGTGCATGTGAACCGCTTCATCATTCTAGCCATAATTAATCAACACTTACTTTACTAAGATATACAGTTCTACATTATATACTGTACTATCACTGTATTTTCATAACACATAACTACTGCAATTAGCTGAAATCATTGCACTGGTCGACTTAATGAAACTTAGACACGAAATAAAAACTGGGAAAACAACCTAATAAGAATTTATTTTAAACGTGAGAGAGATATGCTGTAGACTAAATAATCTTTCAGATACGTAATTATAAGTATCATAAAGAAAAAATAAGAAAAAGACGACAGACTTAAAACTGTCAACCACCAAACAACATTACAAAAAGAACAACGCTTTCACTTACTACAGTTCGACCCGAAGGTCTTTAAAATTTAACGAGGTCTTCAAGGAATCTTCTCCCGTCTTTCTCTCTAAATTTTCTAATTGCATCATCTTTTATTTTCTAAAAATTGCATAATCGCTTATCAAAATATTTTATGCGACGGCTATAACTTTTCTGACTTTGTATTGACAGTTGCTGTTTTAGTACGAAGTTGTACAGTAACCATGTTACCGTATTTATTCAAAAATTTGTCATTTACAAAATCACTTGGCATTTTGTAAAATGACGTTAACAACCATACGATAGTACCATACACTACAGTACCTTGCCATCAAGCTATAAAACCCCTTACTTTAATAAAAAGGCTATGCTATTGTGATATATACCAATCACGAAATTTCCAAATTTTAGAAAAATAAGGGCTTTATTGAATCTTATACAAAGATTAACTACACACAGCTCCACTTTAGCCGAATGCTACTACTAAAGACTTCTAGAACGAACTAACAGAGTAATCTAAAGTTGCATGCTTTTATACTTTCCGTAGCATTCGCAGCTACAATCCGCATAGCAACCTTTTACCTTATTTTATACATAGTTAAATTATTCTTAGTAAGACTATTCTACTGCGGACCATCATTAATCCAATATGGATACGACTACAGTATTTACGTAGACATTATTCACACCAGCCAAAGTACAATGAATTAACCATATCCTAATATATGATTTACAGTTCTATTTTTACCTATAGCCTTATTAGTAACTTAATAATTTATCACTTTACTGTATATAGTCATCTGTAGTTCTGTACTCTAGCATAGAGTCTATACCACTACAGTCTATAGTTATAGCTACCAAATATCTCTTAGGATAAATATCTACCGTACATTATACTAAACATGGCTAACAGTCTACAATCAAAATACTAGTTACATTACAGCTATAGATTCAAAATCATTTATAATCTCAATAGACTATCAAAGGCTCTTTCTTTAGATTAGGTGATTGCTCCTAGATCACTTCTATAGTAATACATACACATAAAACCTTGTAAAATAGTAAAGAAGAAAAGATGGCAACATCGTGACTTGGCAGGGTAAAACTTAAAAATACGTTTCACTTTCTATGTATTTTCTATAGTAAAGTAACAGTAGCTTCATACTAAAAGCTATAAAGACTTCGCTTTTAGTCCTTTACTGCAAATGAATTTAATTTCAATTGTTTAGGCCAATTTCGTGTGCATATAAAATAATCATAAGATCACTGTCAGATCTGTATACTTTTGTTTATTGTTCTTTACCAAGTACGGTACCGTACTAAATTTTGAACATTAATTTGTTTTATATAGAAGATTCTAGCCTTTAGCCATGAATTGAAGGGCTAAGGAGCTTGTAGTAACCACACGTTATAACCCATACAGATATTTGCCCTTAAACAAACGTAAATGATCTGTACTAGTAATTGCTATTCGATAATTAAAATCTATCCATGGTTGGCCCGATCCGGTAAGTGATAACTTTAACATATTCGTCGATTATAGAATTACAGAATCTAAGCAGTTTACAATTATAATTATTGAAGTAATTTCTTGCAATACATTATGATATTATCGAAGCATACGTTATTAAGAATTTCTGATAACGTAAAATAAGTAGTTTTCCAAGCACGAGTTTCTATGTAATTATCACTAAATTCAATAGTTAAAAACAGATGAAAAAAATTGAACGTAGAACAAGAACAATTCGTTAATGTTTAGAGAAAAATCCCTTCACTATCGCTATACAAAATTTGCGATTTGTGGTTAAAAGATTTGCTATATTTTTTTGCTTAACTAGCCTCCGTTTGTAATAGAGACATTTTACTCGAAAACAATGATATATCAAGGTTTCAGCTCGTTGCCCAGCTGTGGTGCTATCTAGCCATGAGGCTTGGGGCTCGCGAAGACTTTATTGAAAGGTGCAGACATAATGAGTTTAATTTACGTTTACTCATCCATTAATTTTCAAAAATATCATTAATAATTTATTTAAGTCTCCTATCTCAACTCATAATTTATAACACTAACGAATAGGGTTGTCAGTAGCAACCAAAGAACTGTAACTAAAATATCTTGGATCATGTTTTACAGCGAATAAGCAGTTAATGCTTTATGATGAAGCAGCCATAATAACACCAATAGCAGTTACGAAATACATACTAAATATAAAACCATGTCTACAGACCACCTACAATGAGCAAGAAATTAATAGGCAGTTTATTATCTAATCTGGAAAAACAAACAAATTAGATAAATAGACTATTTATTAATTGGTTAAACAAAAATAGTCGAGATGCTAATTTGCCGCAGTTTGATGATTTTTATTTTTATCACTAGTTAATGCAACTTACAATAGCTTAATAATTTACCAGTAACATTTAATGGACTATGCTATTAAGTAGGAATTCAGTTGAAACATTGATTCTCTAAAATAATATGTTCCAACTTTTATAAGTTTTTTAAGTCTCTTTATTGTTAATTAGAAATATTTCAGGTTGATATCAGAAGCTTTTTAGAGTAATATACTCATATGAGCCATGAAGGCATTACATAAATTTAGATTTTTAATTAATGTCTATTAAATATTTCGCTCGCATAACAAAGTTTTATCGCAGAAGCCTGCACAGTACCTTTTAATACTTAAATTTTTGAACATGTCATCATAATACGTGGTATGATCCCATTTGTTGCAATACTAGATAAACACTAATTTAGCCAATATGGAAATATGTCGCTATATTCGTTTTTAAATAGAATTATCTAAATATAGCTGGATGCCGTATTTTTTAAGATTAATTATGGTAAACAGTACCTTCTTTGTTCAATATACGTTAGCTAGATATGTATGTGCTTGCAGTTAGAAAGATATATATATTTACACATACGAGCATGTAGTTAGCGATGTTCGATTCAAAACGTTAAGGCAAAAATAATTGATTGAGACAAGAAGAAATGCGAAATAAAAATTATTTAGGAATATATGGTATATTTATGTGTTTAACAATTTTATGAAGCCTGCATTAAGGCTTGTACAGTATAATCGATAACATCTTCACAAACATCACTCCGTATGATCCGAAACTCTATTGAAGCTTTGCTAACACTAATCGATGAGAAATAATTAAAACTTCGAATCAAATTTGTAAAGCAAATCAATTCAGTGTAGATGTTTATAGTTTAAAGAATACGGTAATGAAGACATTTATTATTTATAATGCAATAAACAATGAAATAATAAGAATCCTACTAGTTTAATTACAAAAAAAATTTGACTAAATTCAGGTACGATCAAGCTTTAGATTAAAAATTATACAGAAGCGATTTTCAATTTAAGTGTTGTATCATAATATTTAGTACTACGATCAAAAATATCTACTTGCAACTTTAAATTAATTAATTATTAATAATTTGGTCATTATAATTTTCTCTTATTGAATGCTGTTTGCTATTTAATAAAGCAGACGATCGATTGAGAAAATTCTTAGTTTCAAACGGCATCTCGAGAGTGCAAATTTTTATCCTTTCTAATCATACTTTAAATTCATGTTTAGGTATTACAAAAATAACTTTTATATGTTGTGTTGTTACTAATATAATTATTATAAACGTGTATACTAGTACATTATACAACTCTTTGATATTTAAAATGTTTAGCTGACTTATAACTGTGTAGCTGCAATTCAATTTCCTATAAGTAGAGTATTGCTTTATGTGAATATGAAAACGTTTTAGCAGATCTCTAATCAAAATCTTTGACTATTCTCCATTTATTAGAGAAATTAATAAGAACTGGTGAAAGTTATTCAGTCAAATTCGGAACTTTATGAAATCATGTTAATATCGCTATTTCTTAGAACACTATCATTGAACATGACGGTAATATTTCTGATGGTCCATTTTTCAGGTTGGTTAATTCTCACTAACAGTAAAATGTTGATTACATACAGCCTAAAATCTTATTTAACTACGCTGTAATATCGCTTAAAAAATTAGCCATTATAGATTAATTTGTTT
Source organism: Trichoplax adhaerens (assembly GCF_000150275.1). Lineage (NCBI taxonomy): Eukaryota > Metazoa > Placozoa > Uniplacotomia > Trichoplacea > Trichoplacidae > Trichoplax > Trichoplax adhaerens. The sequence goes on from NW_002060977.1 coordinate 62,251, forward strand.
TTGAACTATCATTAAGAATCTTGCACGATTTGGCAAGTGATTATCAAGCTGTAATAAAAGTATCTCATAGCTACTCTATTAAATCCAAGTGTATTTCTCTTAAAATAATTGTCTCAGTCAAGATAGAATTTAAAAAGTTGCTTATGTTATAGAGTTTAAGAATGGTAAAACACTAATTAGTTAGTAGTAAGAATCTAATCTAAGGTTTCTAGAACTCAAATAAGTAAAGAGATTCAAACCAACCTTTGCAATTCTTAAATACATTTCATTTGATCTATATACGATATTGTAACAATGTAGCCTACGATCAGACTTCGGTCATCAAATACAACACTTCTTAATCAGAAATTTAATACACTTATCATACAAATCAATCATCTCAAAATATTTTACTCTTGCACTAATGTGCAACTCTGCAATCTTCACATCTAAAGTGCATCAAGCAATATAAATCTTGCATCATAATTGACTAACTCGCAGTAGGAAGGAATTCATATATATTATGATAGCTTAGTTATGAATTTTCTTTTAATGTAATGCTTTGTGTAGAATACGTTCCCGTTCGTAGTCAACAATTTCTAATAAAAATTTTAGCAATCATCCAATGTTAGCGTAACGATAGTCATTATTTAAGAAATTAAAAAAGTTAAATTTGGCATTTTAGTCAGCAAAATGATATAACATCCAGCTACAATCTGTTATTAGAAACCTAACTATATGAAATATAGCTATCGATACTCGTGTAATAAATTAAGGGGTGCATTACATCACTGTACAAACTTTAAGGTACTGTATAATGGATCCTATCAGTAGTTCTTTCATGCCTTATTTTATCGTAAATTTTTATAATATTTACTGTACTTATTTCACAGTATTCATCCTCAGCTTGTTAAATATTCTAACATTTTTCGAGTTATTCAATTTTAATATTTTTCGTTTTGTTCGGCCTCATTAATAAATCTGATGCCTTCAATTTGAATTGTATGAATATTTGTTTGTCACTATAAATTATTGAAGCACTTGCTAGTTATTGCTACTATCATATGAAAATTAGAGTAAAAATTATAATAGTTGTTATATTCTGGAAGATTGAGAGTCTATCATATTCACAAGAAGTTATAACTGAATAATGAAATGAAAAATTAGTCTGTATTTTAGTTTAAGTGGGAAGGAAACCGTGTAAGGTATAGCATTTATAACGACTAAACTAGTCGAGTAGCTATGGTAAAGTAGAAAAGATAAATTCAAACAAGCTTACCATGTAACTAGTAAACTAGCTAACTAATAAGATAAATGCCTGAAGACGCCTTTTAAAATGTGGGAAGCAAGGCAAGACAGGATTTTAATGAGAAATAATAATATTCTTACTTCTATATTCTATTTAGAATACTATAGTGAATGTTATTACTGCTGTTGATTAGCCTTGTTAAATATCAACCCTCTTGTAATTAAAGTGTCTCGCAATAGCTGTCTCAGTCAAATAGTATTTTCCAAAAGGCTTTTATTACAAGATTTTAGGAATAATAGAGCAATAATTAATTATTACAAGAATCCAGTAGGAACCTTAAATATTTCGAGCTCAAAGCGAAGCGAAATCTCTTCTCTCTCTCTCTCTCTCTGATCTCATATTCACAATTCTTAAATACATTTCACTAAATCCTTTTATAACAGCTTTATTAATCTATAATCAGACTTGTGTCAAACAGTATACTATTGTTAACTAGAATATCAGTATCTTTTACAATCTGAAATCACTCTACGTAAGATGTTACAACTCTTCTATTAATTTCCAGCACATTTCGGTGTTGGGCACCTTCATAATTACAGTATTTCTAGTCTTATAAATCTTGTAACATAATTAGTCAATTGGCTAATATTAGTTATCAGCAATTTCTACAATAGTTATCAATCATCTTATACTACTACAAATTCACGTCGCTTTGCTGACGGTTTACGATAATGTACTTATTTGTTAATAATTAACAGATTGTATTACCATTCGACATTATTTATATCCCAGTAATAGCTAGACACTACTATATTCACAGCTATGCTTGTAGAATACTACTTTTCAATAATGACTTGACGGATGAAATACTATATTAAGATTAGTTAATGGTTCAAAGCACATTATGATAACTAATGTACGGTGATGGACATACCAAGTTAAGATTAGCAGGTACTGTAAGATATCTACAGTGCGGTACAATGCCCTTCGTACTGTGGTCAATTCTATACCAATCATTATAATGTGTCTAAGGATCGCTTGAGTATGCAAGCAAAGCTTGCTCTGTCGATAGTAACCGTTATAAGAAAATGTAACTATCAAAATGGCTGTGTAGAAAACTCTATAAAGATTCTATGTTTATTCAATTTTCATCAGAATATTACATCAAATCAAATGGGTGGGATTAGCTTCACGATAATATCCATGTTTAGTAACCTAACTAGATACAAATATTGCCATTAACATAAACAAATATAACTACGCTAATGGTCAAATATTATAGACTAGCTTACACAATCCTTTTTAAATATTGTAATGAAAGTAAAATTTTAGCTAAAGTTCGTAGGCCTAACTTTATTGTGGTTTAGTAAACTTATACAGGATAAGAAATAGTCTGCCGCATTACACACACAATTTGATGTATGCAAATATTTCTGCAATTTAAACTTAGCTATACTATTGAAAGATACTCTCGGGTATTTTAGTAAACTAGTTAGCCATGCATTAGGAGTAAGTATTCTCGTTTTAATATGTCATTATACATTTTTAGAAGTTTAGATTTATGACGTCTACAAAACCCGGACCTACGCTTATTTAGAACTATGCACAGTTGTGACAGTATTGAATACTGTATTAGAGTAGAAATATCTATATTAGGATAATTCTGTTAGACTATCCTTATTTAGTTAACTTCCAATTTGGATATTCTGCGTTTTAATATAGCACTGACTTTTTATGACAGTGACACTTATGCACATACTGAAATTAATAGCTATAATAGGGAATGCAAATCATCTACTTACAGTTCCAATCATTGTGATTGTAATTTACTTATGGTAGATTGTAAATTATCATGGAAATGTTCCGTGATAGGACATATCGTAATCTGACTATTCTGTATTAGTCATTACATGTCTATGTTTGTAAATACTGTTGTCTGCATTAAGGGAGCAGTAGCTAAAACTAACATCTAATTCAGTAAATGATTTCAATGTTAATTGTATTAACTATGGCTCATGAACTATTGAGGAAGAGTATATAAATGCAGTATATCGTGAAATAAAGTGGATTCCCAAACTTAGTGTTTAACGTAAAATATGAGGCGTTTAAGTCTTTGTGTATTCTGTTAGTAGAGCAAAAGTGTTTGTGATAGTGCAGATATCGTTCCTTGATACGTAGTTCAAGGAATTGACTTATTGATTGTACAGTACATTACGTTATCTTGTTGCAAAGCTGTTTTGTGGCAATAGTTTTAGCGGTAGTTTAAAGATTACAACTTACTAAATTATTTATTTTGCTAGTGCTAACTGATCTAAAATGCTAAATATCTTATAATTATGTAATAAACTTGTAGTCTGCTATACTAGTAGCTGTTCTTGTATCATATTATGATGTCTGCAGATAAGTATTTCTAACTGTCGTTCTATAGTAATATATTGATTTAATATCGTGATTTGCCATAAATAATTTAAATGGATTCATCAGTTTATTGCAATAATGAATAAACAACTGAAATTGAATTTCATTATCAAAACAATAGACCAGCAAGAAAGCAGACCTTTCAAAGCAATAATTCCATTCAACGCAATTCCTAAACCTCAGCCTGAGTTTAAGCCAAAATGGTGCCCAATGAAGTGCAGTTGTGAAGTTATCAAGATTAATAGAATTTATGAATCGAAAGGTGAAATGGTCTGCAACTTCGGAAATTGGACTTTAACTTCTGCTTGGAAACCGGAATTCTTGAACATTACTGATTTGTAATAATTTCGTATATGATTTATCTTTCAATCTGTACACAACAATAAATAGTTGACTTGTAATGAACCAAATATGTACTAAAATCTTGTTCCATAACTTGATATATATGTAATTTAGAAAGGTGAAACAAACAGTGATTGAGGCAGTAACAAGTGCCACATTTTATTCCTTTGCGAATCTTATCAAGCTGTAAGGATTAACTGATTTTCTGTAGTGCTAGTTAAGTTTTTCAAGCTCTGGCTTTTATGTACCCAAAGTTTGAATACATTCGTTCTGAGGAAACAAATTAATCTTTTCGAGAAATACTATCATGAATTCTAAATGCATTGATGTAATGATTTCGATCATTATTTAGCCAAATGTCAAAGACGAAAACCAGCTATATTGGGCCCCATTCATTTTCAAATCTAAAGAAATTGAAATATGTGTAATCTATTAATTATATTCCATCAATTTAGCAACTAATAATTTTTTCTGTACGAATTTATTAATGGGTACAACCAAAATATTTCAAATGCCTAACATTATTATATTACGAATATATTAGATCTATTACGGAGAATCGACTGCAAAGTTATTCTGATGCCTTTCACAGAATTCCGGAATTGTTGGCCTTGTGAGTAATTCAATGAAGATAGAAAAGCTTCGTAATTATATTAGAAAATAGCCATTAGGAAAAATCTAAGTTGTTGAAGAAATCACTTGCTGACTATACGAAATTATTTCAAAAATTTAGTAAATAAACGAATTTTTTTCTGTACGGTATTAATAGAAAATTCTTCAATATAATCTATCAATATTTAACTTTCAAAATATAGGAAGTTATCCAACAACTTGAAAATTGAAGTACAGCACTTGTTTTCTAGGCCGAGTAGATTAATTACTTTGTAGGAAATTTTTCAATTTTAAATATCCATAGTGTTACCATAAAAAGTACATAATGTATCCGTATTGCACCTATAGTATTAATCTCATGCTACTAAAATAGGCAGGCTAGAAATACTCGCATAGCCAGTGTTTCTTCTGAGCATTTTACAAATTTAAGGCATCTCCATACTTTGTAAGTTACTAATTTCGTATTAGGTAGCACACAAGGGATCCTTTATAATTCTTTTCAATTGGTTTAAAATTTCATTAAAGCCCTGATTTTCTACAGAAATGTTCTGAAAGTAAAATATACTTGTTTCTCTGTGTAATATTAGGGACTTAGGCGTTAATTTAATTACTGAACTTGATAATGATTCATTCAATGGGCTTCATGAACTAACTAAATTGTTAGTAATTTACGAAAAGAACTCTTTGATATCGTTTAATATCACATATATAAATTAAATTTATAAACAAAAAGACTTTTTATTCAAGTAATTACTTCAATATGCTTTCGCTAATATATGTTTCTATTATCAGGAAATTATTCTCTAATAAGATTAGAATGATTCATGATTTAAGTTTTAAAGAGCTGATAAGCTTAAAAATTTTGTAAGTTATCAACAAGTAACCAAATAGCATTAAGTTAGATGCTTTAAGATTTCGTACTAAAACCGCAGATTTGAATTTTCAAAAGAATTTTAAGTTAATATAGCGGATGAAATATTGAATTTTCTTTTCCTGTTTCTAGAGATTTAACAAGGAATAGGCTATCTACAGTTAACAAGAATTTACTGCACTTTTTAGTCAATTTACAAAAATTGTAAGTAACTATAGAATAAGAACAAATCTAATAAAGTAAAAAGTAGCTACTTCGCTCGTTATAACTTTATGGTATTATTATCGAAATTTTATGGCACCAATAATGTGAAAATCAGCATAATAATTGCTGCATTATACTCTGTACTAATTTCATCCCACTTAGATATAGATTAAAAAGCCTTAAAGTAAATCTTACAGGATAATTTGGGAGCTTCTAATTTACCCGTTACCATAGGTACATGAATAGTAATTATATTTCCACTATACATCCAGAAGCATTTTCTTCTTTGACTTCCGCTACATTTATGTAAGTCACTAGTGATATTATACAAATACTCTTTCGTACATTAATGTCAGTATCCTTAAAAGGTTAAAAACTGTATTACAAGACTAAGATAATTGATTCATTTTATCAAATTCCAATGCTATTTATTGTAGTTTATTTTGGGAAAAATTATATGACATTCTATGAAGAACTTTAATTGATCAATGCGATCTATTTCGTTTCAGTTATTTATCGAACAACAGAATCTCGACGCTTTCCGATGATACCTTTAAAATGACCCATAATCTCAGATATTTGTAATAAATTAATCTTGAAGCCTATTTTGAGAGCAAAATGCATCATAAATAAAGCAATAATTGCACAAAGTGTCATAATTCGTTGGTACATACGAGTACGAGTAAACTAAATTTGAATTTAAAAATTTTAATTCTAGGTATTTAAATCAAAACCAAATAACGAAAATTACGGCATCACTATTCAGAAAGTTACACCAGCTAAGAAAATTGTAAGAGAAATAGACTTTTCCTATTTTACTTTAAAGTAGATCTTTTAAAATTCGCCCGTTTGGTGTTAAGAATCAATCCAAAATTTAGCTAATATACGTACAAGAGACACTCATAAGAACTAGACAGTAATAGGAGTAGCATACTTTCCCTTATTTTGAGCTGAAACAGTCAATATTGAAGTTATTTCATATAGCTTAAGGTATCATCATACCCTATCAATTAAATATTTTCTCTGAGAAGTGATCAAATTTACCGTTGGTTGACATAAATGCTACTACCGTATAATATGTTTATTAAGCTAAAAAGGGGAAAAGCTAGAAGTGATTTTATAATATAATTTAAATTAATCCAATTAAGTTCCAATGATATATTACAAACTTTAACGAGTTTTAATATAGTCAAAAGTAAATAATTTAATGATTAATATTGCATTAGTATTGAATCAGTTGTTAGCTATCATCATTAATCCAATTTTTACGTAGGAATTTATGAATAATGTATAAAATACCTATAATTTTTAATAACAGTTATACGATTTCAAAGCACAATTTACACTGCTTCTATAATAATATTGAATATAAATAGGTATTTGCAGTCGAATAGAATTTCCTTTATCGACGCAAATGCATTCAAAGGATTACGGTCTATATTGCAACTGTAAGAATGATCATTATCCTGTTAGATTTACGATCTAACAAAATCATAATTCCTTTGTGTTAATATAACAATTGATATCAACATTTTTGAACAGATCTTTAAATGAAAATAATCTTGTATACCTTCAAAATAACCTCTTTCCTCCAATGGCAACGCTGAGAGTATTGTATGTTCAGTTTGATTCAATTAGGATAACGCTGTGAACTTAAGAAATCGACTTTTATTATAAAAGTTAACTAATTCATATTTCCAAACTAAATTAAATGATTTTATTACCGGTGTCATACACTAGAGATATCTCACGAAACCAAATTCAACGCATTCATCCTCGAGCCTTTAGAAATTTAACAAAGTTACAGGAATTGTTAGTCGTATGGAAACGTATCTATTAGATTTTTTATACTACATTATATAGCACTGAAGTTTTTCGTAATGAGAGAGATACATTTAATTAAAGACTAATTCTTGCATACGAGCTTATATATTGTCTTCTACTGTCATTACTTCGGGATTACTTTGTATTTGTAGGACGTTATCAATGAATAACATCAACTTGTTGCCTAATAATATTTTCGCTGATTTACATGGGCTGGAATATTTGTAAGACTTATTGATGAACTAATTACTATTGTAATAATATAAAAATACTTATCCAAAGCATAATTTTTGTTAAGTTATCAACAAGATATGACTTTAAATTTATATATACATATTCACTTTTTTTAATTTAATACATGAAATGCGGTCTAAATTTGATGAATTTAATTTTTTAACCGTTGTTAAACCATATATAGATCTTCATCCAATGCTAATATTTCACAAATTCAACCCATGTCATTTATGGGTTTATCAAACCTAAGATCACTGTAAGTTTCTACTTTTGCTTGCAAAATTCGAGATAGAAAACATGTCATGGCCGAGTAGTAGTCTCATGCTATTACTATTTGTCCGCCTACGTAGCCCAAAATTTGAGTTAACAAAAGTTGAGTAATTCCCTAATGAGACACAATCTTATACTAGAAACAGTACAAGTACACCTTTTCATTCTATTAGCCACCTGCCGCACTACTAGGATGAGCTGAAAGAATTACAAAACACTTTTGTAATAGATTTAGGCTGCTGTCACAAACTAGCTCTGTGATAAAGATAACGTAAACAAATCTCTAAATTAATGTAGTCTCCGGGATTCAGTATCCTTTAACTATCTCATAAGGATTTAGACGCCTTTGCTTCTACGTTAAACAACTATAAAACTCTTCTTTTATTCAAATATTTGCCGAGCTTAAATACCCCTCAGTAGTTGTTATCATGTATGAGTCATAACAGTTCAAGAAATTTAGTTTATGTTGAATAGCTAAATTAATACAGAAATTATTCATAATTTTAGCCATGTACTGAACGATTCTAGATAATTAGATTACAAAACGTCCATACACAGAATTATTTATAGTATCCTTTATGATTGAATATCTTTAGGATTTTCATCAAAAGCGATACAAGACATAACACTTTTATCAATTAACATTAGCTACCGTATAGAAATTCTTACTACAGTACAGCATAACTTACTATAACAAAATAATAACTACCGTCGTTCTTACTGTAAGTCATTATTAGCTATCTCCATATAAAAATCTTAACCGCTAAATTCAGTCATTTACTCTTCACGATGGTTCGTACTGTGACAAGTGTGTAGACGAAATCTATAAGACACTTTAATTAAATGCTTTTATTTCTAATAATTAATAGCGCAATGACTGACAACAATGTTGATGAAAGTTCGCCTTGGGTTTTATATTCTTTATACAAATTAGAATCATTGTAAGAAATATTATTCTTAAAATATATTAGTAGTAATTTATGTTAGCGTAATTTGACCTAACTCTTCTGACTTCTTGATTGCAGAGTTATAACAAACACTGGCTTTTCAAACGCTTCTTACGATGTTTTCCATAATCTAACTCATCTACGATCCTTGTAAGTAGCTTAGAATGACTTTACTGACTTGCATGGTAAAAAATAATGTCTATACGGAGAACAATAATTTCCAGATGGAAAATGCTTACCAAAGTTAAACTTTCCATCTGTTTGGAAATTTCTGTGAGTTTCTAAAATGTATACTACAAGTACAACCCAGTACTATACTAGGGTATTGTTACAATTAATTAATTCTTGCGTCTTCAATGATATAATTTCATTAAGTAATAAATCACACGTTAACACCTAACCATTAATTTAATTTACTACTATTAAATGTCATAGAAAGTGTATTGTAATTTTAGCTAAATTCAGTATATAGATTTGGCTATAAATTTATTATTGCTATGCGCCAACGAAGTTTGTGAGGCTATATAAAAGCCACAAAGCTCTTAATTTAGGGAGTTAACAAGTTAATCGATAAGAGATGGTTACCAGTTGTTAGTATTAGAATGTAAGTTGTGAGTTCAATCGGTCATTTTAATAAATAGTTTATAAAATAAAGTTTTGATTTTTCACGTAAGTTTTCTATCGCCTAAGAATCGAATTTAAGTTTGGTAGATTAAAGTGTGCATAGCGTTAGTTGCTTAGATTATTAAGACTACTAGAGAGGAAAGAATACCGATAATATTTGTATTGTAATCTTGGTTGTGACAGGTATATTAGTCTTTTCTGTTCATAGTTTACTATCAAATTGACTCTTCATTTGTTATATCATATCTGCAACTACAGTCTGTCAATAATGCTACGATCAATTACACAATATAACGCACATTAAATAATAGAACGAGCACTGATTAAATTATTAACTTCAGTAATTAATAAGTTAGCGCATGTACTCTGTCTTACTGGCATGCAACCAGTCTAGGAATCAAAGTAATATTGTATCACTTATCAGTTTACCAGTAAAAACTACGTAAGAAATCGTTCCCAATAAATTTGTTAAATTGGAGATATACAACAAGTATAATAAATTATTATTACTTACATATGATACCTAGCTGTTGTTCTCATTATTTTAATGGACCATATGAAGTAATGAAATTTATTCTTAAGTTTTAAATTAACTTTAATATTGGATAACCTTTGGCTAAAATTCGTTATACAATTTTAGAAACATTGCCGGTTGCGGTCTCAAAAAGATTAAAGCAAGTTTATTCAAAAACTTGAATCTATTAACAAACTTGTAAGCTTTCCATAAATGATTTTACTTTCCAGTTCGATATAATTTAATTACGGTACAGATATATGTATATATATTATACATATACTATATCTTAAAATTCTATATAGCAAGATCTCTTATTTATTGCAACAAATGAAGGTTTATTTATTTAGTAAATGTATCCTTTACGTTTAATTTGAAGAATACATTGCAATTCTAAAATCTTATTATTAGATGCTGGAGCTCCATTTTATCAACTTAGATTACTGAGTCATACATTGATGATTTTAAAAACAAATCATATTTGCATATAATTTTAGTCATTGTTTTAGACATTTGATAACCTAGTTTCTTCGCCTCGAGTAGGCAAATAATATCTGTTTGCCTAACGGTGCATAAACTAGAGCTTGAATTATTTCATATACATACATGTACTAAATAAACATATTTAGAGGGTTATTCTAACATATTTTAAGTTAGATCACAAACTATACTGAAACTACTTGTGTAAATTGCTAGACATATCACGATAATTAGCTAAAATGGTCAAGCAAAAATAACTTAATATATACTTCATCAAGGCAGTTTATGTCATTATTGGTTTATAGTTCCTATTATTTCAAGTATATCTTTCATTTTAATTTGTTTCTCATCCTAAAAATTATTATAGAAATCTTGATAACAATGAGTTAGAAATTATCAATAACGAAACATTCTTGGGCCTATCTAATTTAAAGAAATTGTAAGTACTATGATTATAGCGTCTTCTAAACTGGAAAAATAAATTCTTTACATGCTGCTTCAGGGCATGCTAATAGTCATTTTTGGATCATTCTAGAATTTGTTGTTTCCTTTAACTGATAACTGTACATACAATTAAAGGTATAAACAGCACAATCTACACCTTGCTAGTTTTCTACAAAGGCCATTTGCTACTGCCACAAAGTAACTATATTACATAGGAACCGTAACATATTTACCTACAATAACTTATACTATCGAGAAATTCTCTCGATTGCGCTTTGTCTGTAAAACTTTACATAGTCTTTTAGATAACTAAATCGTTTAATAGCAGTATTCATGCCCTGCAAATATAACTAATGTTATTAATATAGAGGTAATATAAATTTGACCAATTTTTCAATGAGATTTAGTTAAATTTCGTTTAAAGAAGACTAGTGATTTACTTTCATATCCGAATGATAGGAGATCGTCAGCATTTGGAGCCGTATTGTAGATAGATATCAAGAAGGGTAGCTTAATCATAATTCTTGAAGGAACTTCATAACGTAGTTACTATAACTTTGAGTGCCATATGAAATTAGTAAGCCTAATACTTCAGTAACTATTATTCAGTCTATTACTTTTGCATTTAAATTAACTAATGTTATCAGAGGTTTTACAACGCCTCTAAATTAGATTTATTTTCAATTCTACTTTTTATAGATCCCTTCAAATGAATAAAATATCCTATATAGCTACTAGCGCTTTTTCGATGTCGCCTTTATTGGACACATTGCAAGTTTATTGTCTTATTACTTTCTCAGTATTTCTGGATATAATTATTTAATAAATTGATTAACCATTTCAATTTTTTAGGTATCTGAGCGGCAACAATTTACTTATGAAAGATTTCTTTTCCATACAGTTCATGGGAAAAATTCTGTTCGTAAATGATAACATAATTATTTTACTAGCGATACTCTTACATTCATAGATAAATCGGTGGGATAGATCAGTGATAGCCAAGGCTCATATTTATATTGATATCACTGTCAGGCCATAAAAATGCACCAATATGTACTTTCAAATAATTTGATATCTGTAAGAACAAGCTGAAATACCCGTATCAAATATATTATACCTATTTTAATAATCCATCGATGGTTATGTTTTCTATACTATTTAATTAGACTATAGAATAATGAACAGGTCTTAGCTGTTTTAATAAATAGTCAGAGCATGTCTAAAATTCGTGTACAACTTTATATAAAACTAGTTAATCAAATACTGTACTGATTAATTAATCGTGGCAGATTCTGATAATTCATAAATCTAGTCCCTAAATTAGCTATAGAATATTTTTATAGTTATAACCATCTTACAAGATATAAGTTCAGTTTGTTCGATTAAATTATCAAAGATATATCTATGAACTTTAACTAATTATTTACAACTACCAGTAAACGGTACATTCATAGCACGGACTATGATTAATTATTTAACAATTTTTATTTCAAAATGCTATTATGTGATAAAACATTAAAATTATTACAATCTGTCCTTCAATAATTTTATATCGGCTAGGAGAATGTCTTTTAACAGGCTTCATGAAATCAACTTTCAAAAATTTCTTGCTATCGACACTTCTATTCTGTGTGTTCCCTATACTCTAGTACTTTTTGAAAACTTTCTTATTGTGATGGTGTATGTTCAGAAATGAAATTAGTAATCATCTTTCCAATATTATTAACTATTGACTAGAGATTTAAGCTGGAATAAAATTAGACATATTCACAACTTTCCATTCATGCCATCGTTATCGGAAATGTAAGTGAAGCAATCTATATACAGTAAATACCTATCAATTAATCAAGCTTATAAAATTCAAGATTAAGGTATAATTGTTATATCAGGATTGATTAAGATTTAGAGATAACTCAGCTTTGCTTCTTGTATGCACTATATAAGTATGCTTCATATCTTTGCTGATGTAATTGATTTATCCTTGGCCATCATATTTCATAATCAGAAACTTATCAGATAATCGAATTTATTCTGGTTCAGAAATAAATTTAGCTAATTTAACTGGGCTACAAGCCATGTAAGTACCCATTTTATCCAATCAATATTTTTATAGCTAGTCTGTATTTCTTATTTGGGAGAAATGAAGCCTTACGGTAACAAATCTGATCAATATGTTAATATCATTTATTTATAGTAATTTAAAGAGCAATGGAATCATTTCTATTTCCAGCTCTTTCTTCAAGAGCCTACGGCATTTATCAAATTTAACCATCATGTAAGTTGACATAAATAAAATTTTTGCAAAGCACTAAAGAGCCAGACATGCTCATTATATCCGAGATTATGGCATAAAATAAGAATGCAAAGTATCTGTATCCTAATCCGTGTTAGGCTAACAAATCCATTAGAAGATTCATTGCTAATAAGAACTGCTGTTTCAATACTAGTTTCTGTCCTGATATATTATGTACCTCCTATTGCTTTTCATCACAAAATTGTTGATTAACGTGACAACTTTATTATTCCCAGTATTACGTGTAGCTACTGAAATATTCATTGTACTATAGAACAGTGCAGTAGTTACCAGATGATTGCAATTATTAAGTTGATGTAGAACAGTACCCCCACGTGTAGATAACCTTAAATATCTGGTATTATGTGTCGCCAACTATACGGTACGAATTGTAGCTGAGCTGGTATTTAAGGTTGAGCTCATAAAATAAAAAGTATCTTCTTTACAGGAATCTATGTTTTAGGTTGCGTCTCTATATTGACTAAAGAGTTAACACCCAGCTAAGACTAAAATAATTTTTTCAATTAGGATAATTCAAATATGAATGAATTTTGCTTAATTATTTAGCGAATAGATAAACTGTTGCTTTTATTAATATTAATACTTCGACAATACCTCTAAGAATTAGTTCTAGGACAAGAGAGCCTACTGACTATATAGCAGCTGAACTACAAGCACTATTAAAATTGTCCTAACCGCTATGTTATTCCTGATCATTATTATATTCATTACTCTTATCGCTTCGTTATTTAATAAGCGAATTGTTATGACTTTATTATGCCAGTAATATTATAAACGCGATGACTGTTATCTGATTCTACCAGACTACAAATATCTATTATAATTTATGCGAATGAGTTATGTAGTTAGGTTTCTAAATTATTGATGCCATTTCGAAAACTTAATTAAAATTCCCTGGTTAAATCACTAAAATCTATGAGTATTCCGAATAGAGTTTACTTTAAATGTTATTTAGCGCGTTACTGTAGCAAGTTGTAATTCAATAAAATCAAATTCACCACTCTGAAAGCAATGTTTCTGAAAGCAAAGCTTAGGTTACAGAGACATTAAATTATGATGATATTTCTTACATTTTAGGACGTTAAGTTTTAACAAGATAAAGTCCATAGCTGACAATGCCTTTATGTTCTTAAATCTCAAACGCTTGTAAGTCTCGTATATTATAAAAATTAGATTTCACCTGATATACGAATATAACATAATAACTGCTAGCTTAACATCCTCAATATGACCAGACCGTTTGAATAATCATCAATAATTTGTTCTGCCAAGAAATGCAATATAAAATGAGTTATTCTCTATTTGCACGATTGAAGAATATAAGCAGCTAATAATTTTCTGCTTTTCAAAATATGGTATTAAATATTTTAGTCTAAGATTTTTACTTATCCGTCCTGCAAGATGTAATGTTAAGATACTTCAATTATTTGCCAATTTTGTAGCTTAAAGAAAAATGGCGTATAGTTTAACAGTATTCGTAAATACCCATACATAAGATATGTCTGCATTGATTTCGGGTCAATAATTATTGCACTATGTCACAAATTATCTCATTTTAGAAGTAATAAGCTTCACAATATCTGTACCTTTGAGTAATTTGATATCTTGAGCTAGATACTTTAATAGTCGAATCAACTCGCAAATAAGTTTCTTTATTCTTAGGCCTCGAATAATTAAGTATATATTAATTTCATTATGGGCCAGATCTATGGATTCTAATACTTATAGAGGAAATTTAATCAGTATTTAATGTCAATGTAGTATTCATAGCTATTATTACACATTCTAAGTCTAAATTTTAAATGAAGAAAATTAAAGTAAATTGCTCACTAAGAGCCTACTGATAGGTTTATCTTTCTAAAATCTGCCAATAATAAGACCTTAAATACTGACGAATTTCCCATCGTCAGAAAGTTACAGTAAACCACTAGTCTCTCTTAGATAAAAATTGAACCCAAGCTTATAGAAACATCAGTCAATTTATAATTCTGTCACAATAATAATAAATAACAATGCATAGATGTTATTATAAAGCCATGCAATCATCTTATAAAAGCATGTAAAATATCAAAGATAAATTAATGTTAAGACATTCCTACTATAGATAAGAAGTCTTATTAAAATCATTTTTAAAGGTTACTATGTAACATTACTTTAAAAATGCAATCCACAAGAACTATAGATGTCTTGATTATAATGTTTACTAGGGATTTATTTTCCAATTTGCTAATCCAAATAAATTTTTTGGCACCGCTAAATAACTTGCAGATCCTGTAAGTAATGCGAGTTAACTTGGTCATAATTCATTTTAATGCATATATTAGTTAAGTATGATCGTAAAATTTGGCCTATTAACGTTGTAATCATAATTATGAGATTTATCATATTGTATCCTAGAATTAATTCGTATTTGTGAACAAACTTGCATTCAAGAACAGACAATAAATTTCTATTCTAATTTTTTATTAGCGAGTTGGGAAATAACAAAATTAGAAAAATAGTCAAAAATGACTTGCAATATGTAAAAAACTTGAAGATTCTGTAAGTAAAAATAAGAAAACTATGCTATATTCATGTTGTGGTGAATTTTAATATGCAATCCTATTGCATTTTAAATAATAACTACAATAAGATAGCTTCAAAGTGGAATTTTATTCGAAATGTAAGGCTATTTAACTATGATTTACTGGCAATGAAGTTATTTAGTTAAGAACGAAATTTCTCAGATTGAAGGAAATGCTTTTGAAAATCTTCAAAATCTAGAGAAGCTGTAAGTAAATTAATCGTGCAAATATGTATCTATTAACATATTAATAGCTTTAAATTAATTCGAGTCATTTTACAGGTTATAGCTATAACCACATACTTAATATCTAAAGAGTTCTTATTACATAATTTTTATTTCGTATTTCATATTTGTAATCATGAACTTATAATTCAATTCAGCAATCTATCCTCTAATCCTTTATCACAACTTCCGCCCGATACTTTTAATGGTTTACATAACCTATCTTTTCTGTATGTAAATCATCAGATCCATTGCAAATATCTAGCTTACGTATTTATTTAATTCAATTCCATTTGGTAATTATATTTATAGGGTGTTAAACAGCTGTGAAATCAAAAATGTAACCTCCCTATTTCATGATTCATTATCTAACTTAAAATACTTGTAAGGCAGCTTAGATATTTCATTACAACGATTAGATATTCGATTTATAGATATTCAATTCATTAAAGATTTGTAAGAAATTTGATATAATTGTAGTCATAGTGCGCTGTTAAATTTTCTTTATCCAGGTCCTTAGCCAACAATCATCTTGATTCTGTTCATAGTGGAATTTCTGGTGCATTAAAATCTCTAGAATCTTTGTACGTGTATGCCATACAGCGATAAACATGAATTATAATACGTATGCACAATATAGATTGTATCAATACAAGCGTTTGGATGCATTATTTAAGTTAAATTTTTCTTTTCTGTATTTTTAAACTACCTTACCTTACATGGAAGAATATTGGACAATAATCATTTGGTATCGTTTGGCGCTCATGAACTTGAAAACTTTACAAACATAAAGTTGATGTTAGTCTAATTGTGATACTTATACCAACTTTAATCTCAACATTATAATAAGAAATTGTAGACTCGATAATTAAAATTGTTTCCTCTAATTTAGATCTCTTAGTAATAATAAACTAAGAGAAGTCCATTTGCTTCCTTTCTTCAAAATTAGAAGTTTGAAACATTTGTAAGTGCAATTTGATCAAATTGATAACCAATTTAGATTATTGTTTACAAATGACCGGAAAGTTGATGCAGTAGTTTTCTTTATAAGGCGATTTTTTTTTCATCCTGTTAAAACCAATCTCATAACAAGTTGCCACAACTCAGTAGTTGGAAGGAACAAGAAAAATTTAAGTTAACTTAAGACACAAACTCAAGTTATGAACTAAAGTCGTTAACAACAGTTATCTTTATTTCAAGAAAAACTCTAGTTATATAGAAAAGTAAACGTAAACCTGTTAATATGGCAATCTCTATCTCTTAATTCAGTGTTCATTATCCTAGTAAATACTCGTATGTAAGCAGAATTTCCTACATTATCCCACTTTTTCTAAAACTTTTGTCTAGAACAATGTTTGGCGACCATAATATTCAATATTTAATCATAATCATAATATCAAAATACTCTAATTACGATTTTACTAATTCAGTATCAATAAAATATCGGTATTACCAACTATATAAAGATCTTCTATTAACTCCGTAACAACTTAGACGCCTTTGCTTTTACGTTATAGGACTGAAGATTTTATCTTATTTAATAGTCTGCCCAGCTTATATACTCTTCGGCAGCAGTTAATATTGATAGATCATCTTTACATTCTCAGAGTTAATTTTTACTTAGCTACTGAATTAATACAACAAGATTCACAGTCATAGACATCTACTGGCCAATCCTAGATAACTAGACTACAGTATGTCTATATACACAAAACCATTTATAGATGATACAACTTCTAATGGGTTAATTATCAAGACTACAATTACAAGAGGTAGTCCTGTAGTCTATTAATCTCCATTACTATTTAAGAAATCTTATTACAGTACAGCATGTGATTTACTGTGGCTGATCATAACTATGGTGGTTCCTAGTGCAAGTACTTTCTTGTAATCACTATATATAACTTTTAAAATTCACAAAGTTTAGCTATCTGTTATTTACGGTAGTACTTACCATTCTGTTCTCCTATAAAACTGTTTTACATTTACTATATATAATTATATTAATTACTGTCTTGGTGACATGCTACAAGTAGTGGCATACTAACACATTTTAACGCTTGAAATAGCTACCGTGTTGCCGCGGTAGAGCCTTTATCGTGAAATGCCTACTTACCGTGTTGTTTATGCCTATTGCAATTGTGATGAGGTGTCTTCTCAAAAATACAACAAGAACTACAGTTTCTTGTAAATTTCACTTTGTTTCATAAGATCAGGTTCCTCTTACAACTACCAAAGACTATCTACCTACAATCAGACTATCTCTGGACTATTTGAATTGTTATAGCAATATTAACGATATATATAAAATTAGTAACACAATAATATTCCTTCAAATAGAATCATATCTTGCCAATTAAGTCATGAAATCATATCTAAATCTACTATCGTGCTATCAATTCATAATTTACGCATCCAATTGAAGCGTCATAATGCACGTCTCAAAGTACTAACATGCTTAGCGTAATCTATTATTATCTCAGAATCTTAATATAAGCATCTCAATGGAATTACTACAATACGTACTGTTAACATCTTCGATAATTAGATACCTATGCAATCTTACATTATAGCGTACAATTCATCTTTTTTCGCACAATCCTATAATCTTAGTCGTATGCTTATTTGGGGCTGCACTACATGTATATGCCTCATAAAATAGAGTATGGGAGCATTTCAAATTCTAACAGTAATGTATAAGCGAAGTGAAGGCTTACACCTTCGTAATTGAAATAAAAAATAATTTTTATACCGTACAATTAATTAACTTTGACTGAGCTTAAGAGAAGTCTATATTAACAATATTTGGATGAGTTGTCATCACTTGATTCGACAGCTCATCTAAATCTATTTGTTTTATCTGCATTTCAAGTTTCACTATGAATTTAGCGTAAGAGATTGGGAGAAAGTTTAGCGCTGTCTGTAGTTAGTTCAAATTATTTCTCGTTCATAGCAGTAACCATTCTAGTATTTCTTTAACTGTTAATAATTTTCGTCATATTTAGAATACGTTTAGCATTGACTCTTTACTACGTAGCTTCAGAGGATTATTCCTAAAAATTTTCAGAAATATCGAATAGCAATCTATTTATGTCTGATCAACCGGTAGAGCGTTGAGTTTTTTAGTGAAGAATAGGATCAATACTGCTATACGAGTATTCTTTAGTCGTCTGTGTTACAATCGTATGAAATTCTTCTAAGGCATTTTATTATACACTTCTGTGCTATATTTCAAATACTTTATAAATGATATTTTCTAATGCATTATTAAGTTAATATTGATGCTTCTCTTTTTAAATTTGATGTTGTCATTAGAAAATTATCTAATGTAGGAACAATCGTATTTGATGACCATGTGGAAAGCATTCACTCGAAACTGATATCTCTGTAAGTATTATCGTATCATAAGCCGAAAATGTATGATGTATACTGCAGTATACATGTATCCTCCACTCTCTCTATCGCCTGATCGGCTCAAATTCTGCTAGATGGAATCTGCAGGAGATTGTAGAAACCGCATTTTGGTCCCTAGATTATACTATTAGAGAATAAATATACTCGTATACGGCTACCCTTCGTAGATACCATCTAAGCCAATGTAGCTAACTTAAGTTATCCAGGCAAGTTTTGTACCAAACTTTGCTTCCACTATCCATAATCATGGTAGTTTAACAGTGACGTACAATACAATACCTAAAGTCTGTCGTATTCATACTTTAATGCAACAGTAAGATAGTAATCATAATGGATATATTCCGATATTAGCATAGTAATTATTAAATGATGTGCATCAGAGAGCAAGATTTAGTTAGACATCTTTGCTGTAATTTAATTTATTCGTAAGTATTGAATTTATTAAAAAAGGTACTAATTTTTGGAGTAACATCGTTTTTAAATAATAATTGATAATGAATATGCTCCTAGTACAACATATTGCACGGATGTGGCCAATTTTTTTCTAATCGTGATCACGTATTATCACTCAAAATATTCAGTCTTAGTTAAAATCCAGCTTAAACATAGAGTCCGATTCAAAAGAGACTGATCGCAGAGTTGCTATTAAAACTATTAAATTCATGTTCCGATCTAATTCACCGTAAGATTGGCAATGGTCATTTCCGTTT
The DNA here is from genome assembly GCF_000150275.1 of Trichoplax adhaerens. Taxonomy (NCBI): domain Eukaryota; kingdom Metazoa; phylum Placozoa; class Uniplacotomia; order Trichoplacea; family Trichoplacidae; genus Trichoplax; species Trichoplax adhaerens. Next base: position 82,489 of record NW_002060977.1, read on the forward strand.
CACATAACAGTATAAGGAAGAATTAATGTTGATGGAATTTACTTATAAAAATATATCAGGTTATAGATAATTAACATGATTCGTAATTTTTTTGAATTAATTACGACATTTAGAGATTTAAGCTATAACAAGATAAAGTCAAATGTTGATTCGTGGTCTTTAAGACACCTAAATGAGCTTTACTCGCTGTAAGTAATGATCAATGTTACTTTGATATATCACAAGCGCCATATGTTGCTCTAGCAATATCCACCAATTATAGTAGTAATATGTTTCTAGCTGTAATAGGAATATGAAGTAAAACACAATATTATGTAGAATAGTCGGTCATACTCATATATTAATCGTAAATGAAGGCTGGTAAGATAAAACAGTATTCTTTTACTATTTGTGCTAGTGGGGTGTACTTAAAAAAGGTTAAAATCTAATTCATTACAGATAAATATTGGCTATCTTGCCTTACGATTTAAATTTAACCTAAACTTTCTTCTTCTTAATCACTAAAACTGCAGCTATTGATGTAATGATTTTGCAGATAATTTTGTGAATGGTTAATTTCATTCATCGATTTAATCAAACCCTTTTCAATAATACAAATACTAGTGTGTCAATATCTATTTAAGATAAATAATCTAAAAGGGGCGTATTTCGATGAATAATTAACATCTCATCAAGTCGCTGCTGCGCATAAAGGTTTAATTTCACGATTTATTTTTATTCTAGTGATATATCTGGAAACAAATTCAAATACTTTCGTCTAATATTTGAAGATCTATTGAGAAAGAAACTGCGAGTAATGTACGTATTCATCTATGAAAGCTGCTAAGTAAGATTTCAGTAATAAATAGATTTATACATGAAGTTGAGTTATCTGCATGGTAATCTTAGATGGAAAAATATATATGTAATCGAAGGTGTAAGCATTGTTCAGTGTAACTAGTCTTCAACAAGAATTTTAATTGATAATGCTTTTCATAATTACGCGTATAATCGAAAGATCAGGTATAGGATTTCATCTGATGAGTTACCTAAGTGTGCTATCATGATGATATGATGTTGCTTGTATTATTATTTTAAAACTGTTTTGGTGGCAGAACCAGCAAAGTGTAGACTTTAGAATTTCCGTACATCTCTTCATTGCAGTGCGTAATATTGACTAGGCCTGCAAATAATGATAAGCAAACAGTGTTTTACTGCAGCAGCGCTGCAGTTATTCCACCACTGCCTTTTAATTTTGTAATTATTTCATCTATCCAAGCAAATTGGCTAATACTGATGCAACGGTTGACGAAATAGAGAAATCCATCGAAATACAAGTTCCTAGATGTTATGGTGAGGGTACGCATGTCGAAGGCGTTAGACCTAGCTGTAACTACGATTTGTAAGTCTGATGAGTTATTGATTTTTATTCTATCTTGCAAAACCTGTGAAGAGTAACTATTGTAAGCTATATGCAACTTAATTATATCATGATTGTTACAAATACAATGCTTGTAGTGAGAAATGTGTCTAATCAATAACTGTAATAATGCTGACAAGATTCAAAATTCTATGTAATCATAATTATGTGAACATGGTCTTAAATTAACTTCTGTCTTCTGCTTGTAAATATAGTAATTTTAGCAGATTGAATTGGACCAAACTGCCTAAAGTATTGAGAATTTATGGGCAACATCTGCAAAATCTGTAAGTATATCTCATAAGCTATACAGGTATTGTACAACCATAATACTGTCTTTTCGTCCGATACAAGATTTTATATTGATTTCATAAATACCTATATTCGTTTCTATAATAGTCGCAAATTTTCTAATAATATAGTCATTCTTCGAGAAATGAAACTTATGTATACATTATGACTATTTCTCCTTATATTATTGTCAAAACTATAAAAATTGTATTCATGAAGAATCGAAAGAATTTTAAAGATGTAATAATTTAATACCTGTAATGGTATACTAATTTTTAACTCTAACTTACGGTTTCAATTATTAGCTATTTAAGCTAGCACCGTCTTTTTTAGATTGATTCGCAATTTTTCGATTTAAAAAAGTATAAAGATTCTGCACTTAATAAATATCTTTTCAATATTTTATAAGAAATCTAACCAGAAACAACCTACGACACTTCGATTTTGGATTTATATTTTCTTGCAGCGACCAGGGATTACATCATCTGTATGCAATAAGATATTATTAATTATAATATTATTTGTAGAACATTGATTAAAGAGTAGAAAACGAAATTTACAATTGTCTTAGTGTAAAGGATATTATAGATATCCGGAAGAAATTAGATATAATAGATAAATATTTCCGTATGCGTGTACACTAATTTACGCTTATCTATATAGGCACCTGAGAAGCAACAACCTAAATTCATTAACAAATGTCCGCAAAATTACACTATTAAGTTTGAAATCGATGTAATTATTACAGAGAAGTTTTATTTATAACCTATAATTAGAATTTGGAGTGCAAGTACTGTACTTAAACTTTGATTAATATTGCTTTTTAAATAAATTACATATATTAGAGATTTATCCAACAATAATTTAACAAATATATGTGAGATTCCATGGGCTACTTTTGCTGAAAACTTAGAGATGACGTAAGTCGTGATTACCAATTATTCTATTTAGTGCTGTTACCATTATCTCTGGTAGCTTGGTAATATAATAGCAATAGCCGCCATTATAAGTTCGTTAAGATTTATTAGAAGGAATGTACAGTACATATCCTTGTTCTTATTCTTTTATAGTAATGTTACGATTACCTAATACTTCATTATGAATGGCTACTCGAAAAACATAAAATTAAAGATAAATGATCGTATAAGAGAGTAACAAGTTGACATAAGCCGCGCTTTAATATGTACCTTACAGTAGAAAGTTGGAGTAAACACTGAAGGGTTATTACACTTATATTTATGATTAAGAATAGTCTATTTCTAATGAAATGGAATACCACAGTATTTGTAATCGCAATACTAACCAATTTATTACTCCTATTTATTTGATAAAAATACGATATCGAATCGATATCTTGATGATTCTTTTGTATTTAATAAAGGGACTTTAGTTGGAACAATATTAAGATATTAACAGCTACCTGTTTTAAAGGTTTAAAGAGGCTTACCAATATGTAAGTACGGTAACATATTTTAAAGTCACTAAGCATCGTGACAATTTACCACAATTAATGATTAGTATCGTTCTAATGTTAATGATATAACAATATAAGGTACCTTATCATAATAATACATGAACTGTTCTCTAAGTTGTAAACTCTTAATCTCGTCTTGCCCATCTATTTCCAGATTAATGCAGGGAAATTCATTAGTTGAGATTAAAAAGGAATCATTCTTTTATACACCTCTACTTAAACATATGTAAGTGCCATTATGATCTGTAAAAGTGTAAAATTCTGATATTACACGCTAAATGAAACTTTTATAACGCTATGATTAATGCTCCCGTTGGAACTTTTTCCTTCCTTATCTTGATTATCTACCGTATAACTATAAATACGTCTTATGGAAAAATAACCGTTTTCGTACTGATAATCAGCTTGTAGTATACTGTCATACCATAGAGACTTGGTTGATACTAATCAAATTAAATAATTTTTCGTGAGCAAATAATCTCTTTAAACTTAGAGATTGAAAAAACTGATCAATTATTGAATTATATAAACTCAATTTTATGTATTTAATCATTAAAGAAGTTATTTGCTATCAGTAACTACTTCACAAAATCTCTCCCACGTTGTACACTCTCCGCATAGCCCCCCCTCCCACCCAGCCCTATTTACATAAAACCTTTTTGCTCAACAAAATCTTCATATGCTAAAAACGATTAACAAGTAAAGGGAAATTTACTATTAAGTAGTTCCTAATGCTATATCTTTCACAGATTTACTTATTGACTTTTTATTATAAGTAACGAATCAAGACATTAAAGTATAGATAATTTTGAATCTAATATTAGCATTAAATCTAACTAATTACGAAATATACTACTACTTTACAGACGCTCAACACGTTTATACTTGTGTTGTATGGTACCAGCATCTATCCAGACTTGTTATCCATTGCGGAAATACGATGGCCTATCGACATGTGATGGATTATTATCTCATGTAACACTGCAAATGTATATTTGGTTAGTTGGTTGTATCGCTTTTATTGGTAACATTGCCGTCTTTACTTTACATATTAAAAGTATAAAAACAAAGAAGAATCCTGTTCCAATATTTCTAATCGCAAATTTAGCTATTTCTGACTTTATTGTTGCTAACTATTTGTTAATTATTGCTATTGGTGATCGATTCTATAGTCATTATAATTTCGCTGTCGAATCTGAGCACTGGCTACGTAGTATACCATGTTTACTTGCTTGTTTTATATGTTGTGCAGCAAGCCTGATGTCGGTCTTTATGATGCTAATTATTAGTATCGATCGATATGTTTGCATCGTTTATCCTTTCTCTGAACGAAAATTAACAGTTAAATCGGCGTTCTTATTAGTTGCATGTTGTTGGCTATTTTCAATTATCTTTGTTGGTATTCCAGTTATGTATAGCGTTGGCGCTGATGGAGATAATCGATTACATGGATACAGTAGTATATGTATGGCTAGTAATGTTTCTAATCCATACTTTAAATGGTGGATTACAGCATTTACACTTATTACAATTATCTGTTGGATTATTACATGTATTCTATACGGTAAAATGCTAAGTTCTATTCGTCAATCAAGTCGTAATGTACGCAAAAGTAAAAGTATCAGTAAAGATAAGCGTATAGCCATACGTCTATTCTTAATATTAGTCACCGATTTAATCAGTTGGATTCCTTATTACATTGTATTTATGCATGTTTTATCTACATCGCATTCGGTTGATATGATAGCTTTGCAATTTACCATTATATTTGCTTTACCAATCAATTCTGCGGTGAATCCATGCTTGTATACACTATCGAGTCAATCCCTTATCAATAAGATTAACAGAATTGGTGGCGTTTTTCAAGGGGCATTGAAATTGATACGAAACAGTATGCAATCCTCTGAAGATCTAAGCGATTTATCGGCCAACAATAATAGAATGAAACCCCATACGAAAACAACTCATGTATTCCGCAGATATAACACACGGGCTAGCATTAATATCGGAAGGAATATGTCATCGAAAATATAGAATAGCTTATTCTACTTAATTCTTTCGTTTACGTATTGCCTTATTGCTTGATCTTTATGAAACTAAGAACATAGTTAAGGCTACGTTCAGGCTATAACATTGCCTGTTACGATTTTTCTTTGAACTTATTTCTATGATCATTTTAAATTACACGATAAGCGTAATGCACTTTGTCGATACAAAATTCTAAAGGAAATTATGTACTGATTTCATGGAATCTAATGTAGTTTGAGTTTAAATTTAAAATATTCATATATGAAATGTAACTTTGTTCCGCAATTACATCAACGTCCATAGACTTTGCAATTTCGGCGATATCCAGTTCTTTAGCATAACATCTTGCGTAATAATCTTCAATAAGGTAGTTTAAATTCGGAGTATTTGTATATGGAATCTAACTTTGTTCTTTCGTTGTATAATCTATTATAATCCGACAAGACATGATTACTCCTAATGCAACGTGCCCATGAAATTGATAGACTTTGTAATTTCGTTGATATCAAGTTCTTTAACATAACATTTTACGTAATAATCATCAATAAGATATTTTAAGTTCAGAGTGTTCGTGTATGGAATGTAACTTTGCTCTTTAGTTGTACGATCTATTACAATCAGACAAGATATGCTTCCATCTAAAAGTGTAATTGTTAGACTTTGTAATTTCGTTGATATTTCATTCTTTAATTAAGTTCAGTATAACATATTGCATGATAATTAATCATTAATAAAATACTGTAGGTTTCTTCCATCTTAAATACATATTTTACAAAGGTATGCACTGGTGAGTACATCTTGTGATACTCGTAAGTTACAACATACCAATGGTTATAATGAAGTCTAAATTTGTTCCTAGTGTTGACGTCAATACTCGCATATACAGTCTGTTTAGGGATATTTTTAATGGCTAGTTTTACTTTCATTCAAGATTATGGTTTACATGCCTCAGTGCTCTATAAGGATTAGATTCTAATACTATATAAATAAAAGATTGAAAAAAAATTTCAAGTTTACATACCAGGCTCTAACAGTAATTAGAGTTGATTAACTAACTATTGGCGAGTATGCAATCAGTTTTAATAAAAGTTTCAAGGTTTGTATAGAATATCATTTCTACCAGTGGAAATTGAACAGTCCATCAGAGTATTAGAGTACAATGTACGTTAAAAAACAGTAGGAACTTAGCTTATGTCACATTTATAAGTCAAAACTCGAAAATTTTATACGGTATTAAGGCAGATCTTACGGTGGTTAAAGAACCACTTGTCAACTGCCGAGTGATCCATTTCTACGAAGATCCACCGTCTCGTTCCGGAAATCAAAGCTATACTACATTACCATCAAATGATCTCTGTAACGTGGACAACTGAAACTACTACCGTTAGTCCCACAATAACTTACGAACACAACACTTGTAGAGTAGACTAGTCCAAAGTTTTATTACAATTATGGAAACAAGCGCAGCAACATACAGTATTCTCGTTTCCAAATCACGTACAACATCCAGTTTTGACGTATATTCATTGAAAATTTCACAAGAATAGACCCAAGTTCGCTGGTTGTCCTATCCAATAAGGGTCCCACCCGAAATTTAGATCGACGATTTTGGAGAGAAGTACAGTATTACAATTTAATTCACTCATAATCATTGGATTCGGTTAGCAAGGCTAAAGGTTACGAGGACGGAAAGTTTCAGATCGTTTGAATTGGGGGTGTTGTAAATATTGAGTATATTGAGGGCGGCTGCAGATTAAAAATTTGACCCATTTTATACCTTAATTAACTTCGCTATTGTAGCTGATGGTAGCTCGCAATAATGTACAGTGTCTACTACTCTCAAGATACCTTATTCGATCGAGAACTGTGGAAGATATCCAGCTATGATCAAACGACAGTAAGAACAACACACGTTAGCCTACGATTGCGCTGTGATCCTTGTTAATAAAGCAACATTACGGTAAACAGGTAAACAAATTCGTTTAGCAATACTTGATACGTGCGTTGAACGCTGATTTCTATTTACAGCCATTAAACCAAGTTAAAACCATGCCATCCTACTGCACTCTATACGTACGCGCAATATGGTATCGCGAATCAGACATTACTGTATCACTGTTCGAGGCCTCAGCTACATCTACTGAAACTATGTTGTCATGATTACAGTAATAAAGTAAGGTAAAATTGCTTTGCAAATTAGTCAATCAAAGACTATATTATTAACGTGCAGCTGCATGGTAGTACACAATGAAAGATTGAGACTATTTGCCTTTACCTGTATACTGTACAGTAAAATAATGGCCATTGAGCTAAGAGAAATGCCTTTGCCTATACAGTACTGTATTCCAAAACTGTGAACTGAACTTGACTGTGGGTTGGATTCGAACAATTAAACGGTCACCTACGGACAAGCAGTTCGGACGGACTTTCACCAGTTGAAATTGACAGTACAGTGCACACAGTACAGTACTGTACTGTACAGTACTACAGACGAGCATTTCGGACGGACTTCCACCAGTTGCAATGGACAGTACAGTGAGTGTACAGTGTACAGTGTACAGTACAGTAACGTACCGTACAGTACTGTACTGTAAACATAATACTGTACTCTACAGTCCATACAGTACAGTACAGTACTGTACAGTACAGTACCGTACAGTACCTCGACTTCTACAGTACTGTACTGTACTGTACTGTACATGTCCGACAAATCTATTTCGCGGCGTCCGGCACTTTTAAAAGGCAGCGATCTGGCGGGAAAAGTAGAGTGTTTTGCAAAACACACCACATGCCTATTGCAGCTTTGTCGATATTGCGTTGATGAAAGCTCAAGGTAAAAGTAAAATGGTCAATACTCTCTTGTCTTATTTTACACGTATATCGCCTAAATCAGAGACACCCAAATCTCAAACACCTGCTAATAAAAGAAATGAAGCCACTGGCAAGGATGGAATGAGAACTGGAGCGAATAATAATCCTATCAGTAGTGCTGGTCATGACAAGCAAGGAAGCCAAGGTGACGATTTGCACCTATTTCAAGTGGTGTGGTCCAGACTAGAAGGTTATCCATGGTGGCCTAGCTTAATTTGCAATGATCCTGATACGATGCAATTTTGTAAAAAGAAGAAAAATGACGACAGCTTTTGGTACCATGTTCAATTTTTCGATAATCCTCCAAGTCGAGCCTGGCTTTCTGCCAAGTAAAATAATGCTCTATTTTGTGTCAATAACTGTAGTAGACTTTTTCCATTGGAGGATGGTCTTGCACCATCGCAACGGTGGCATAACACATTGCATGAACAATCTAATGAATTAGTAAAGCCAAATGTACATCATTCAATATCGTCTTTAGGTAGTTCCAAGAATTGTCCGTGACATAGTTCAAGTCTTTGATGACTAGCAGTTCATTGCATTAGATTGATCTCCAATTGTTACAATTACTACGTTAAATTTAGAATCTTGTTTGGCACGGTTGATAGGACGTCTAGCTCACCCGATTTTTCGTTAGTTGTTGCCCAACGATGAAAGAATGGCTCTCTTCAGCTTAGCCAAATCGAGCGTACTACACGTTACTTGATAGTTATTATCTTGCAAAGAATAAATCGATGCTAAGTAAACTTGCTATTAAATTGATTTGAGCTGTTCTACTCTACACTGATTTCCTTTGCACTAGTTGCACCTATACCGTAATTTGCAGAGTCTAGACAAGCGTTACACTTTCTTGCTATGTCGGTAGAGCAATCGACATGGGTTACGTGATCAATAATGAACTTCCAACTTTTACATAGGGACATTCAAAACTTTAGTGTCAATGATAAGCATGATTTCGATACTGGCCGAAGCAGATTTACTTCTCGTGATCCAAACGTGATAAAAGCCGTAAAGAGCGCGAATGAGGTTATGAAAACCCCGGCAGATCAAAGAGAAAAGTATTTAGCTACTTGGTCAGAAGACTTTGCCGACAGTGATAGCGATGCTGAGTGTTTAATGGCCATGGACATCGATGAGCCTCAAACAGCTCATCGCGACAATAACAACGATGCTGATAGTGATAATGATGAGGATGATATTAATGCTACAGTAAGTTTTAGAAGATTGTGTACATATTAAGACTTTTATCACTATTTTAAGAATGCAGGACTTAATGATTCAATTTTTCATCGTAGATTCGGAGTAAAAGGAACGCAGATAAGACGGCCGGAAAGAGATCAGCTCGTAAAAGGCTGCGGATGTTGGACGATTCCGATTCTGGTAAGTTAGCATCGGCTTAATGTAGTATTGTGTCAATGAGTCATCATACCGATTGAATTGGTTTGCTCGATAAATGCCACTAACAGCTAAAAATGCTTTCGGTATAAGATGCTTACGTTCCCAGTCAAGAAGAAGATAGCTCTAGCAGTAGCAGTGGTGATGAAGAAGTCGATGATATATCTACGCCAGATGAAGATGAGGTGCGTTGTATTATCACTCGCGATGCACCCTAAACGTAATTGTTGCACACTTTCGTCAGTGATAAGTATTGTAGTGGCAATGCAAGCAATTATTGCTATTTCTACGGTTGTACTGATCAACCTTATATTTTTAGGAAGAAGATGTTAATATACCTTTGAAAAAAAGAAACACTAAACTATCTCAATCACAATCAAAGCAATCTAAATCACCTGCAAATCGATCGAAAGTAATAGATGCAGAAAACTTCGAATACCAAGGATCAAGTAATAAGTCTGCATCAAGTACGAACACTGCTACAACAGCTAATCGAAACAATAGTAGTCCGAAGAGTTCTAGCCCTCCCGCAAATCGCAACGTTAATGCTGTAAGTTAAAAATTAGACTGCTTACTTATGATGTTGTCTAATACATAACGAAAATCGTGTAATTCGTGGACCCATTTCGATATTACAGTTAGATGATGGCAATGATAACTATATTCACCAAGGGTTAAAGTGGATGCAAGATGGATTTCGAAAGTACGTCATATTAAATTAATTAATTATCAATGTAGCACAATAGTCGTAGATGCCTACCTGTATTTTACCTATTTTTGATTTCATTGTATGTGTATTGATTCTCTAGAGATTCTAAGGGTCGCCTTCAATCTGATCCAGAATACGATAGTCGAACTCTTTGGGTATGCAACATTGATATTTATTACATCTTGAGGACAGCTGACAGTAAAAACATAAATCGTATTGTTTGTTTTAATCTCTGATATTAGTTACCTTCTGGCTTCTTAAAGGAACAAACTCCGGTACGTACAAGTAATATTTTGCCATTTTGATCTTAAATACTTAGCTTAGTACGGTACAAGGGCACGCGATGTCATAGTGCGATTATATGCAATGTAGATTTTGTCATCTTCTTCTCGTGTCTATTAACTTCTTACTGAACTTCTCGTATTTAGCTAATGAGACAATGGTGGCAAATTAAATCAGAGAACTTTGATTCAGTATTGTGCTTTAAAGTAAGTAATGAATACCTTCAGTTTAATAATATAGCAAGTGATACTACTATTTGTATTGCACGTATGCAGGTGGGGAAGTTCTATGAAATGTATCATATGGATGCTTTAATAGGCATATCTGAGTTGGGATTAATACTAATGAGAGTAAGTTGAATAATTTGTACATTTTGTAACAGCGTAGTTCCAACCAGTGGTCCAGTATATAATATAATTAATGGCCAAAATTCATTCATTTATACCATAATAGTAATCATTCGATCTATTTTCTTAAAGTTTTGTACAATAGTAATTTGTAAAGAGGTATCCGTATAATTTTTAGGGAGGAGCTCAAAGTTCAACGGCCGTAGCGCATTGTGGATTCCCTGAAATCGCCTTTTCAAGATATGCGGAAACTCTTGCTCAAAGAGGCTATAGGTTCATAAACGAAATAATGTGTAATTTTATAACTATTGATTTGAAGCTGTTATTCTCAATCTCGTATATATGTGCTTAAATAAATATTTCTAACGATAGAGTTGTTCGAGTGGAGCAAACCGAAACACCACAGATGATGGAAGAAAGAGTTAAAAGCTGTAAGGAACAACACATTTTACAGTTTATAATAAATTCCAATACAAAATGAATCGTTTACAAATGAAGTGATCTTTCTTAGGTTATTTCATTATTATTATTATTCTATAGTAGCTACTCGCCCAACAAAGTTTGATAAGGTTGTCAACCGAGAAGTTTGTGGTAGAATTACAAAAGGTAGATAAATAGCTTGTTAACTGTTTTCGTAGTGATGCACATGATTCATTAAATGATGTGTTAATTAGCTACCCGAACATTCAGTGTTCAAAATTATGAAGATCCAAATTCTGAAAATGCATTTCTTTTGGCTATCATAGAAAGAGTAAGTTTAAAACCAGTCGATGTTTAGTGATTGGCAATTATTGCTACTTCTGGATTTATCCAGCACTTAAAAAATTATTTAACTTGATAAAATTCTACAAAATGGAACTAGGAAAGAGATGATCTTGCAGTCGGTCACAGCTTACTCGGTGTTTGCTTCCTTGACACAACTATTGGAAAATTTCACGTATGTAAACATCTGGAATGCTAAATTCATAAAAACTAAGATTTTTAACAAAGCTGTTGTAACAACTTATGTGTCCTATAGCTTGGTCAGTTTACTGATGATCGACAGTGTTCTCGATTACGGACCTTAGTAACGCACTTTCAACCGGTTCAGGTAAATTTAAATGACAATATATGCATATAATGTATATTCTATTTAGAATCGTACTCTAATAAATAAACAATTATGGGTACAACAGATATTGTATGAACGTGGAAAAGTCTCTAGTAAATTACAGCATATATTCCAGCACGATTTGCTATCCGCAATGAAGGATGCCCTTGCTCCTGGTAAAGTAAAAATAATAACCAAATGTTTGAGGTTGAAAGCGATACGATAGCAGCTAATTTAGTTTTTAATCGTGTCGTTCTTGTTATCGAACAGGATCCGAATTTTGGGATAGTAACAACACTTTAAAAATTTTATCAGAAAAGAGCTATTTTACTAAAGATGGAAACGAGGCTGATGATGCTTCGTTGGATACCTGGCCAGAAACCTTACGAAATTTTGTTGAAGGTATGATAGTTCTTACTATTTCACGTTATGGTGACTAATATTTTAAAATTTTTGCTACTAATTCATTATTGTTATTGCTACAGGAGACGGATTTGGTATTACTGCTAAGGAAGATTACGATCTCACTGTCAGTGCTTTGGGTGCCTCCATCTGGTATGAGAATTTTGAAGTGTGATGTCCATCATTATGGTAATTAAATTTCGTAGTAAATTTAAGCCTTTACTTCATTAGGTATCTTACGAAATGCTTCTTGGATTATGATTTGATGTCTTTGAAAAATTTTGAGGTGAATTTTCTCAATTTATTGCATATTGTTTGCAATTTGTTCTTCAACTTTAAGGCTGTAATTAAAAGTATTACGCGAGTCTTGATGAGAAATTTGCTATTTTTAAATAGGAGTACGTCCCGCCTGATGCTCCATCGCCAGATCGTCTTGTAGCTGGAAATATTCTAAAGCATAAACATATGGTTAAAATTTATTTTTACGATTAGTAATATTGTGATCAATTTTTGAAATTATATATTATTGTCCTTTAGATTCTAGATGCAGTTACTCTCATAAATTTAGATATTTTACCGACAGCGAGTGACTCTGGTCTTCGTGGTACTTTGCTGGAAAAGCTTGATTATTGCGTTACACCTACGGGTAGATGAAATAATAGCATGTTGTACTTATCCATTCTTGACATGGCAAAAGTTAAAATGGTAAAATACAAATTTTACCTTTTATTAGGCAAACGATTATTCAAGCACTGGCTTTGTACACCGTTGTGCGATCCGGTTTTAATCAATGACAGGTTCAGATTTTTGAATTGTCCATTATTCTTTATGTACAATTTGTGTCTAAATGAAGCCTTTGACTCTTGTGCTTTCAATTTATGGATGTATAGGCTTGATTCTGTAGAAGACTTGATGGCTATGTCTTCGGCAGTATCTGACTGTTTAAATACCCTGCGAAAAATCCCTGATCTCGAAAAATTAATTAACAAGTACTGTACATAGTTCTTCCGTTGTTTATTAATTTTAGTATAAGTTGCAAATACTGTACACGATGACTCCTTAGTAACGAAGCTATGATTCTTTTGATGACAGAATACATAGCCTTGGTTCCTCCCGAAGAAGTAATCACCCTGATAACAAAGCTATCTTTTTTGAAGATACCGCGTATAGGTTTGTGAAATGTTATCTTTATTTATTGTTTTCGTAGTACTTGTTCGCGTCCCTAGGGCACTAATGAGACACTTAATGTTCTCTCGAACTCTAGTAAAAGAAAAATTTTGGAATTCATATCTGTAATTAATGGTTTTAAAACCCTATTACAAAGCATTGAATCTTTACAAACCAACCGAGATAAGATGAAGTAAAGCTCTTGAATTATTGCACTTACATCGAAAATGTTAATATTTAGGCAATGTAACTAGAACACTACTTTCAGATCTAGGCTGCTATTGCAAATTATCACTTATACCGGCGAGAATTTTAGCGGCATTAAGGGAAAGTTTCCTCAATTGTTGGAGTATATACAATTCTTTCAGGTATTGTTTGTAAATGTTACTGTAGTGAACAGTCACCGTTTTAAGTAACGTGATCAATTATAAAATGTTGGCGTATTTATTTAGAAAGCATTTGATCATGAGCAAGCAAAAAAGGATGGTAAAATAATACCTAAACCGGGTACGATACTAAGTGTCCAAAAATCATGACATCTAAAAGTTTGATATCTGCTCTGAATTAACAACGTAGTAAATTAGTCTGCCACCATCGGAGACGGAAATGGTTGCAATAACTGTACAAGTCATTTTTTCTTCGTATCAGATAGTAAAACTTTTTTAAACAGCGAATGTGGAATGCACTTATTAAATTTCAATACACAGGTGCTGATCCTGAGTACGATGATGCCATTCAGTCCATAGCAGAAATTAAGCAAGAACTTGAACATTACCTTGATTCACAAAAAAAGAGATTAAATTGTCGTGTAAGTATAATGTTGTTAACTTTCGTAGAGATAACGTATGTAGATGTATTCAATTAACTTTTGATTTGGGCTGATATGAAACGATATGCAGAACATTCGATACTGGGGACAAGGGCGCAACCGATATCAGATAGAGGTGCCTGAATCAGTGCTATCACGATATACACCAAACGACTATGAATTGAGATCTCGCAAAAAGGGTTTCAAGCGATTTTGGACCGGCGATATATTGAATTTAATAGAAAGCCTAACGAACGCTGAAGAAAGGCGAGACGCAGCTTTGAAAGATGCGATGCGAAGGATTTTTCTGAAGTTTGACGAGTAGTATGTTGATATAAAGTTTTAGACTTGTAATTTTGCTGTAATCAAGCAGTGTTGTTTTTGAATGCGTAAGTATCAAACTTATTTTTAAAATTCATGATTTAGCTATGAAAATTGGAACGTGGCGATACAATGCGTAGCCGTGTTGGATGCGTTATGTAGTCTGGCATCTTACAGGTTAGATAGACGTAATACAGTATGCCAGATAATAACTGTTTTAATACCAAAGTAAGTTAACTTAAATGTAACGTTGCAGTTCTAGCATTGAAAGCGAGAGTTGCCGACCAAAAGTTGCATTCGCCGGCAATAACGATGAGGTATGTTCTAAACTGGGCATAATCCCATTTTGATGACATGTGCTATAATGTTTCAATTATCATTCCTTTAGCCATACGTAGAAATTCGAAATGGTAGGCATCCTTGCATCTCGCAAACTTTCAGTGGTGGTGATTTTATCCCCAACGATACTATCATTGGAATTAAGGATGTCAGTAATCACTCTATTCATGCTAATTTCAACTGGATATTAATCTCTATTAACTCTACTGACGATAAGATTTGTGATACTATAGTCGAATAATTGCAACGAAACTGGTAATAGTGTCCTGGTAACCGGACCAAACATGGGTGGTAAATCAACGTTGATGAGGCAGGTGGGCCTGCTGGCAATTATGGCACAGCTTGTAAGTACAGTACATACTATGTCCTCATTCTGATTTTACGGATGTTTTTGCATGGATTGCTAAGCTTATTTAGATTTTAATTTGTACTATCTGCTTATACTCAGGGTTGCTATGTCCCAGCCACTTCCTGCTGTCTATCTCCAGTTGATCGATTATTTACAAGACTAGGAGCATCAGATAGGATCATGTCAGGAGAGAGTACATTTTTTGTCGAGCTAAGCGAAACTACAACAATTTTACGACATGCAACGAAGCACTCTCTTGTTCTCCTAGATGAGCTAGGTTTGTTTATACTTCATAATCGGAATAATCATTTAGGAACATTTCTTAAAAATCTTGAATGAATCCTGTATTTATAATTCGTTCATTATGCGATAAATAGGACGTGGAACCGCAACTTACGATGGCACTGCTATTGCCGGTGCGGTCGTTAGTCATCTTGCGCATGAAATTAAGTGTCGCACGCTATTTTCAACGCATTATCACTCGTTAGTAGAAGATTTTGTATCCGATCCCAACGTTCGCCTTGGTCACATGGTAAAATTATTTCTTTTTAAGTCATTTTGTATATACTTATACATGCAGACCTCACTAAAGACGATTGACTTTAATTTTATCGGTCTTGTTACATTCAGGCGTGTATGGTGGAAAACGAAGATGATGATGATCCTAGTAAGGAGACTATTACCTTCCTATATAAATTTGTTGCTGGAGCCTGCCCTAAAAGTTATGGATTTAATGCTGCTCGCTTAGCAGGCTTGCCTGACAACGTAAGTTTGAAAATGTAAAGAATTACAGGAATAACCTTTGTGTTTTTTATAAATGAATTCTACGTTATAATCGAATTAGGTAATAGTTAAGGCAAAAAGAAAAGCAAAAGAATTCGAGAGTAGTGCTAAGAAATTGCATTTGTTCAGGTAAGCTAACAAGAAATCGTATAGAGTTGTTTTATGAGCGAAGATGATATATGTCCTAATATATGTTCTCTGTTAGATCTATCTATAATTTGGCTTCTGATTCATCCAGTGTTAAGGAACTTGTCAAATTGTGCCAGAATATGCATCTAAAGTGATACTGCTGATACGTTATCAGCTCATATTTTGTCAGTAACGATGCAAAATTTTACAAATTACTTATACTTGTACTTTAAAGCAATATACCTGTTGTGATTTTATCACTAAAATTATAAACTATATAGCTTATATCCTCTTATAAACGTTATGCACTTTATGGTTAATAAGAAATTGCAAAAAGAATATTTTAGGAATGAAAAATGTTCTGTAATGGTTAATTCCGCACGATGAGATAGACGTATATATAGTATATCCAAATAGGATAAATTGTTGATTTATTTCCGAAATACCAATGAAACATGATTCCAGCATTTTTTTGATCATTTGAATAGTAAAATCTTTAACTGATATTAGACGTACCAGTCAAGTCTATCGAAACTTGTAAACGTCTGTATATTGAACGATAACTAAATAAATGCATTAATTTGGATGGCATCCAATACTATTTATATATGACGTTATTCTCCGGCTTTTTGTCCAGTACCTATTTCTTAGACTCTTGACCTTCAAAAAGGTGGTACTTAGTAATTGTTTCTTTCCATGTTGTGAGTCCTTTAACCAAGTCTGAGACTACCTTTGGCGCAATATCCGCCTATCAATTAGGATATACAAGCAATTATAATCTTACTTTATTGCCCAATAGATTAATCAGCATTTAAACTACAAAATGTTGTTGATTACGTTTAATCTGATCTGCTGCATGGTATTTCGTTCGCGAAGTGTTACAGTGGCTGGATTATTGGTGACAGTATCGAAGTCAACTGTAATACCATAGGGGATGCCAATTTGATCTGTTCGTGCATATCGTCTACCAATAGAGCCAGCAGAGTCATCAACCTTGTTTGAAATTCCGTGCAATTTTAATTCACTAGCTACATGCAATAAAATTCGACAATAAGTTAGCGGATAACGTAATGCCTTTATGAACTTTTGTAACCAAAATTGAAATTTATAGATCCTATACTGAGTACCTAGCTGCTTTATGTAAGGATCAAATTCTTTCTTAGCACTAAGTGGAAGAACACTACATTTTACTGGAGCTACGGGAGGAGGCAAAGACAGCCACTAGAATATGAAATAGAAATACAGTGTAGAATGTAGATAATCTCAACAAAAATCTATTTGTTGGCACTTATATTTATAAGAAACTAGTAAAATATTTAGCAACAAATAATATATTGTACAGGACTAAAATTACGCGGCGCTTTTATAATTCTTTAATATACCGATCTTTGCTCATCTCCTTCTCGTATTCGAAAATTATGTTCTAGAATTGAATATAGGATACGCCCAAATCCAAACGAAGGTTCGATCACAGATGGTGTAATATCCACCACTATATACGCGCATACGTGCAAGAATACAAACGATCTAAGAGAATGAACGTTTTCAACGACAATTGTAGCAACTAACCATGAATTTCTTTCTCATAACGTTTAACTGCTATCATATCTTCGCTTATTGTTAACTTCTTCGAATCGATATCTACTTCAATTTGGCTGCAAGAAATTTTTAGAAATTTTAAATTGCTATTTACATGGCATATTAACATAATGAATGTAATCAATTTAACTTTACCTTGTATCCTTTAGCATTTTATCATATTTTTCAGCTGTATCATTGTCTAGATTACTGAAATATTGCATAATTTTCTTAGCATCGCCCTTAAACGCTTTACCTACTTTAGACTTGTTTAAGACAACTTCGACGACAGGAGTGATTTTGTAATTATTGTTAAGGTTAACTATTGAAATTCATCTTTAAATAGCAATTATTATAAACTGAATGATATTCATTAATTGTAACGGATATTGGCTCTTTCAGAGTTTCCCTAGCGCATAGACTAGCACCTGTAGCCTTAACATGACATTTTAAGTCATAGCATGAACGATTAGCACATCCAACACATTCTACCCACCCCTAAACAACAAAAATTATATCATGTAAAGATCTATGGTTACAACCATATATAAAATTAAACTATCCAAGTACTAAGTACATTGTATTGTAAAGTTATAATTATATAATTTACGTAGGAGGTTTTGCATTCAGCGTCCCAACAGTCTGTGGCGTAGTGAGCCATTTCATTATCCATATGTTGTCGAAATCGTAAATATTTAGGATCTATGCCCATTTTTGTTAGATAAAGGCTTATACGTCCAAGAAAATATCCCATACACCGACTGCCAATAACACCCTACGGGATAATTGATGTTATATTATCAACCCTTTTGTTCATATTATTACTTAGTGTTATTATGATTGAAATCCTTTAGTATTGTATATTTCTTATGATACACCTGTACCTCATCCACAGCATTTTTAATGGACATTTTCCTAGTAGGCTTCCCACTAACTTGATGATCTTTGGGGAATAAAGTTACTTCAACATCAGCAACAGAGTCAAATTTGAAATGATCATTGTCATTGGGATGATAAAAGTATTCAATCTCTCCCAAGGTGAATTCTCTACGGGAAAAATTGTCCAATTGTTAAGCTAATATATAGTCATTATTCCAGGGTAATTATCAAATTATAGCATATCATACCTAACTCTTAGAAGACCTGATCGCGGGGATACTTCATTTCGAAAAGCGGAACCAATTTGAGCGGCTGCAAAGGGTAATTTGCCTTGATTATACTCCAGTAAATAGTCAAAATTAACAAACATCCCTTGTGAAGTTTCAGGTCTCAAGTAGCTGTGAAGTAATTTTGTTGCTTAGTAATATAATAATGATTATAATTTGTAGCTTTTAGTGTCAATAAGAGGAATATACGTATCAAATCATTATAGTTATTTTTACCCGCTAACTCCACCACTAGGTCCAATTTCCGTCCGAAACATAAGGTTGAAAGGCATAGGATCGGAAACGTTATTGCCTGTTACTGGAGATTTTACCTCGAATTTTTTTATTTGGTCTCCCAACTCCTGCAGACTTAAACTTTCTACCTACACAATTACGATGGCCAATTAATGAACTTGATTAAACGATTTTACCATTTCTGATAACATATCGAATGAAAATGAAGCTAATCCTTTACTATATACTTGCGTAGAATACCTTGGTGCGCAAGTTGATAATTTCTTGCCTGCTATCGCCTTCTAGATTTTTATCTGCTAGCAGTTTTTCCAAATGAGCTACAACAGAAACATACGTAGTTTTGAATTTTGAATCATTATTACTTTTGAATAGGCAGTAATATCACAATGAATCGCTACCGTCTAATAAGTGGTCTGCCCTAAGACATTCTCCGGTTTTGACATCTTTTACTACGTAGTCTAGAAAACGATCAAGATGGCCGGAAGCTCTGTAATTTTAAAAATGCAATATAACATTTTATGAGATATTATCATCCAAACACAGAATATGAATAATTTAATGTACTTGAAAACTGGTTCTGGCGCCAAACTACTGGATTCGATTTCCAGCATATCTTCTTCCAATACAAAATGCAATCGCCATTCCTGCAATAAATTATTTTTCATAGCACAACCAGTCGGTCCAAAATCATACAAGCCAGCTATGCCACCATATATAGAGAATGAAGGCCGATAGAAAAATCTTTGCTTCAATAATGTCTCTAATTGGCTACGATTGAATTCGTCAGGGGGATTCAAAGCTTTTTCCTAATTGTTGGACAGCAACATTTTCAAATTTGTATCGATATAATATATAATGCCAAAAAATGTCTATTCTATTTATGGAGTATTCTCTTATCATTGGAGTGAGAAAAAGTGCTGATGTGATTGTGATAAATGATGTTCATTTAGCTAACCTTATCTTCCAGTTGTTTTTTACGTCTTTTCAATTCAGCAACAGCTCGACTAATGTCCGCTTTGGGTGCTTGACTTTCCTTTAGTTCCCTTACTCTATCACCCTAATATTAAACGAAGAATAAAATCAATTTATCATTGCATTGCTCAATGTGTAATAACCATGGCTACTGGCTAAGATTGCAGTAATGTAAGATAGCAATGGTATATATATAATCCGAAAAATGAAGAAATTTTCGATCACTGTCTATTACAACTACAACACGTATGATATTCCATCTGTACTATAATGTAATATTACTGCAATTATAATAATTTAACGCGAAAATATGTGATACATGGTTAATTAAAGCACGCATGCTGCTACTTTAAAAACATTATTACCACATGAAGTTTTTAACGGAGATGTTTGCATCGTATCTCGTCGTCACTCTGGTGTATCTACTGTACTAATTGCCGACCAACTGAAGTCCAAATACGTGTAGATAGGCTACTCTTTAATAAATTGATAATAACGAGTTATGCAAAATATGATATGTCCTGTATTCTAGTGACGGAATATCTTTAAGTAGTACTAATGAATTAATTCAACTATGAATCGACATACGTCATTGCACATTAAATACTTTCATTCAATCGTTTGCATGCTAAGATTATAACTGTAACACATTAATTTAGTGTATTAATGATAGACTGAATTTTCTGTTCTATTTCATATCGCTAAAAGATTACAGTGACTGTCTGTTCAGGTTATATGAGGTATGCGGAATCTGCGAATATGGTATCCATGGATTGTAATCATACTCGAGTAAATGACAGTTTGTTACTGGTATGGCTATGAGCAATCACATCATGACCAATGAATTAGTGTTAGCACAGTAGCCAAGAATCAACAATACCTTGCTTCAGGTTTACGAATACTGTACTGCTATCGTAACGCAACACATTTAATTGATTTCAACTCATTTCATTCAATGGAAACAAACCTGTTCTTTGACAAGCAAGCGTAGAGGCGCAAGTTGCTGCTCTATTTCAATCTCGCTAGCCATAGTGTGCAATTGAGACGATTTGAAGAAATTGAACGCGCAGGAAATTACGGATAAACGAACGAGCCAACTATCTCGATGTATCAATGAGTTAGAATAATCACGATCTCGTTGTTGAGACGAATTAGGGAGCCAACAATCTCGATAGATCGATGCGCTATAACAACGATTATGTTGTTGAGACAGGTAGACCAGCCAAGACTGAGATTGATAGTGGCGAATAGTATTGATAGCACGAGGCAAGGTGTTATTCTTAGCTGAGATGGAGAGAAATTTGGCTAGCGACAGCATAAGAAGAGCAGGGCAGATTCCTGTTGTGAGGCACTGCTAGGTGCTGTAACTACGCAATAACGGATATTGCTGATGAAAAAGAGACGAATGCAATTGACTGTGCAGCCGATGCTCTCACTACAGTACGGCAAGGTTAGACATTTTTTAGTTGCGGCATGTCGTACAGTACAGTACGGTACTGTATGTGCAGAAAGTATTGTACACTGTACACTGTAAAGTACAGTGTACAGTATCATAGTACAATACTGCACACTGTAATCTACAGTGTATAGTACTGTACTTTGAACAGACCTCGGCAGAGACTCCTCAACCAACCAACTTGCACAAAATTCATCAACTAGCCGTATCCAACCCCCGTCCCATATCTTAGATAAGTAAAACATGTAACTAGTACAGTACATACTGTGATTACAACAGAATGCAATTGACTGTGTACTGTGCAGCCGATCCTCTCACTACAGTACGGCACGGTTTAGACCTGACCACGGTTAGACATTTTTTAGTTGCGGCATGTCGTACAGTACAGTACCGTTTCGTTCAGAAAGTATCATGATATAATACTGTACGCTGTACACTACAGTACAGTACAGTGTACAGTACTATACTTTAAACAGACCTCGGCAGAGACTCATCAACCAACCAATTTGCACAAAATTCATCTACTACCCATATCCAACTCCCGTCCCGTATCTTAGATACGTACAACATGTAACTACTACTGTGATTGCAACAGAATACAATTGACTGTGCAGCCGATCCTCTCACTACAGTACAGTACAGTATCATAATACTGTACTGTACACTAGTGTACAGTGTACAGTGTACAGTACTATACAGTACTTTGAACATTCATCAACTACCCATATCCAACTCCAGTCCCGTATCTTAGATACGTAAAACATGTAACTTGTACTGAGCTTGGTAAATATTCTTCAATTCACTTTACGTCACTTTACTTCACGTCACGCCTTGATCAGTAGTTCACTGTAGTTGATACTTGATAGTACTGTACAGTCACAGTGTACAGTATAACTTGATACTAACTCTTACACGTTAGTCAAATCCTGTAAAGTATTTCTAACATTCCATTTAGCATATATGTTGCAAAATGAGCTGGGGTCAAATCAGTAAAATGCTCTTCAGGGTTGTAACAAACACTGCTTACGACTACTGGAAAAAGCCCTGACATCCTGCACAGTACATACAACGCTTCTATGATTCTATTTGATCTGCAATGTCTAGTGCATCTTATAAAATGACCAGGTGTAAAATCAGTCAAATACTCTTACGCTCACACCAGTTGCGACCAGGTGTTTGGAACACTGGTTAAACAGCTCCAGAAAAAAGTCCTCGTCTCCTCCTAGTAGTGCTGTTGAATAACCGTCCATTGTACAATGTACAGTACAATAGTCTCATACTGTACACCGTAGGGGTAAATACTGTAGAAGCACTCAGGTCAAATCATGGATGTCAAGTCCAGCCGAGCTCTACTAGATTCGATTCGATTCAAGACTCAAGCCTCATTAGTACTGTACTATACTGTACAGTACAGTACAGTAAGTTACACTGAGCTTTCTTCCACTTGATCGGCGTTAGTACTATACGGTAACTACAGCTGCTTTCCAATTGATCGCCATTAGTACAACTTCCACTTGAGCTTTTTCCACTTTGATCGGCATTAGTTTCCAGAGTCAAAACGCAAATCGCAGACATGGTTCTTGCAGCATTGATTGATGTAGCTCTTATTTTGCTTAGAATATTGTTGAGTATTGTCATATCAATACTCAGATGCTTTATTCCTGCTCCTAAAAAAGATGTTAAAGGCAAAATTTTCTTAATTACCGGCGGAGCCAGTGGCTTGGGCAGATTAATGGCTACAAAATTTGCTGCTTTAGGAGGAATTATTGTCATTTGGGACATCAATGAACAGGGTAATAAATCGATACAGTCGGAAATTCGAGCTGCTGGTGGGACTGCATACACCTATATAGTTGATATTTGCAACAAAGATAAAATTTACGAAGCGGCCGACTTGGTTAGAAAGGACGTGGGAGATGTGGACTTTTTAATCAATAATGCTGGTATCGTTAGCGGTAAAAAATTATTAGACTGCAGTGACAACATGATATTAAAAACCATGCAGATAAACAGTATTGCGCATTTTTGGGTAAGTAGAATGGATAGCTATTCGAACGAAATTAATTAACCAATACTCTCTTAAAATAATTGCTGTTCATGTAGACAGTCACGTATACGGTATACCTACTTACCTACTGCACTCCCATGTTCTACAGTACTTTATAATGCTCTGGTGCTCATCTACGCTAGTGCTGAAATAATTGTGAATTCGCTTTCTGCCCACCATTCAATAACCTCAGATTAGAATAATTATAAGTATCAGCGATCGAGCAGTTTCCATAGATAATCGTAACATCAGTAGATGCTTCATTACAGCACGATTATGGAGTTGTTATTTCTGTAATAACGTATTTTAGGCTAGGATAGAAACAACAATTTGCAAAGTACACTGTCGTTAGTAGATGGCAACTCTATATTGTACAAGAAGTGACGATAAACTACGTCACTTAGAAGGGTAATTTTAAATGCTAGCTTAGACAGTTAATTAGTAACTTCCCGTGTTTCAAGCGGATACAAGTACTGGTAGAATACGTATACTGCTATACTAGCAGAATATAACTGCAGAACAGTAATTTAACAATATCCGTTTTTTCGTTGGCAATGGATTTATGAAATTACGGCCATAGTTTGTGGTGTTGTCCTAAATTAAGCATGATAATTCTTAAAATTGTTAACTGTACTCTGGATTTATTAATTTAATTACAGACTACAAGGGCTTTTCTACCAAAAATGATGGAGAAGGATGAAGGTCATATTGTTACAATTGCATCAACAGCAGGATTCTTTGGAGTTAATCGATTGATCGACTACTGTACGTCTAAGTTTGCCGCGGTAGGTTTTGATGAATCTTTGCGTGATGAGCTAAGAATTGCACGGTCCAAAGTAAATACAACGGTTATTTGCCCAACTTACATCTCTACCGGAATGTTTGAAGGCTCTAAGTTTAGGTCAGTGTGCGTTTCAATTCTGGTAATGCTTAAACCATCTTTTGATAAAGATGCAACTATTTGCTGTAACAGTACCCATTCTGAAACACTATACTGTACAGTAGTTAAATAAATAATTGCAGTCAAGACCATCTCAGTTCGATTTTTTAAAGTAATTCTTTAACAGACTGTAATATTTTAAATTAAAACATTTTTATAACTAAATTACGCGTGGGATAAGTTGTCACAAAGTGATACATATTATCCAATAGATCACCTCTCATGTACAGACAGTATCATAATTAGGATCGTAGACATTAGAGAAAACTCTAACTATGCTATTATTATGATACTAAAAGTTATAAATTAGTGGTATACCGTACGTATCACTGTATCTTGTTTAGCATCATCTATCGGATTGCTAGTAAAGTAAGTAGCTTGTATAGCTAAATATTTTGTAACGTTAATTTGATATGTTAATACCTAAGGAATACAGCTGTTATTATTGATAACTGTATGTAATTTACGTAAATTATAAGCTACAATAGCTATCTGAGAAGTCGTTAATTCTTGTCGCGCTGCTACCGGAAATAGTACAACACTTATACATTATTTATGCATATAACTATACTCTACTGTATTATTAAGTTCTGTACCTTGTCCAGTACTAAACTCAATGCATCAATCATTTTAAAGTACGAACCTATCAACAATTGTATCAACATAACATAACTCTTTTATATACTGTAGATTTCAGTCGTTAATGCCTGTATTGACACCAGAATGGGTTACCGACCAAATTGTTGATGCAGTTTTAAGGAATCAGAAAATGTTATGTTTACCGAGAACGATACCTATTATGATATTTCTAAAAGGGTAAGTCTGTATGTACTTTGATCTAGATTTCGATTTAGAATCAATCCATGGAGATAATTTATGAGTAGCAATTGGAGCTTAAATGATTTTGCATTGTAACATCATCAATTATTTTACTTTATAATACATGGTTCGGTATTAAATTAATTATAATTAGTTATTTTATACTGTAATTGGGATCTGCATAGTATACAGTATAGTAAAAGTTTAGCAGCGTTAATTTTGTGTACTACATTCATCACTCACTGTACAACTTTTTTATATGACCTTTTTATGACGTTAATCTTAGGCTTTTACCAATTGAAGCAACAGAAGCATTTTCTGACTTAGTTGGAGGTTCCCAATCTATGGAAGACTTCGTCGGCCACACTTCAGCTACTAAAAAGTCCTCTTAATCTAGTTTTAATCACGTTCTTGTATCTTATATACTGTAGATGCAAGAAAAGTTTTAAAACAAAGAGACCGAATTGTCATGAACAATTTATCAAATTTTCAGTCAATATAAGAATGCGCGTGTTTAAACAAACTTTTCTTATTCTCTCTGTTGCATGTACGATAGTGCAATCCACCAAGTAAATGCATAGCAATACGCGTAGGATTATTTGTTTAAGTTAACAGAAATAGTTCAAAACAACTTAAACTATCAGTAGGAAGTGCGTCATCGTATATAAAGTTATTATTATTATAAATCTATATTTCCTATTCAGGGATTAGCGTAGCGGCCTGTATGGCAGATTTTATTGTTATTAACATTATCGTAATATTATCAACTTTGTTGTATGAAGATATTTAAATCGCATAAAGCACGAGTAGTCATTTCAGTAGACTTCCATTAGACATGCTCCTGCCTTTACATATTCTTGCATTGCTTGTTTGAAATGCAAGTTTTTGCTTCATCAAAAAACTTGACAACTTATATACGGTGATAATACGTGGATGCAGATCCGACCAGGTCGGACTTCGCATTTACTTATTCACTAAGTTAAATGAATTACCGTCTTTGTATTTCTGATGAAAGTAATGTAATGATCAATTTATGATATTTACACGTAAATATACCTAATCAAATTAAAGGCAATAAGTTGTTCGTTCGAAATTTCTGTGTAGAGGTGAATTGATACACTGCACGCGAATGGTTCGTCCGTAGCTTAAGGACGTTACAGCTTCGTCGAGAGCCCTAGCTTGCTTGCTACAAGCAAGGCTAATGTACATAGTACAGTACTGTATAAAATTGTAAAGCAGAGGATGGTCGGTTATTCGACAGGCATTGGACGTAGTCTTATATGCGAACAATTGTCAAATCGATTAGCTAACGTACTTTACGATATTGTAACACATATACTGTACGTGAACAATTACCAAATTGACTGATTTTATTCCTAGAATCATGTAAGTAAACAGACCAAAGATTTACTTTAAATCATTATACAGTACAGTATTTGGTCAGCTTTACAAATTCAGTTTGCTATTCGAGCCTTTCGCCACTCCTTTTTTAAAAGTCCAACAGATTCAACTGCTGTACCGTATACTGTACAACTGTACAGTACAGTGTACAGTACTAATGAGTATAGTACTGTACGTTACAGTACATTGTACAGTAGATGTGCAGTGCGGTACCGTCATACTGTACTGTACACTGTACACTGTATAGTACAGTACAGTACTGTACTGTACTGTATAGGCAAAGAAAAAAACTGTCTGTACTGTACCGTACTGTTCCTTTATTGGTACCATACAGAGTACTGTACTGCACCGTACAATACCAAGTCGTGAGTACAGTACAGTACTGTACTGTACATCGTACAGTGTGTACCGTACTGTACGGCCATTGAAATATGCGCATGGGTAAATACGATTATTCACGTGCAAATCGTTCTTTTCAACCAACAGCAATCGAAATGGCGACACGGTAAGTCGATAACTGTAAAGGATCTCTTGTCATCCATGTCTTTTACTGCATCATTTTGAGAAATTTTTACCCACAAATGTACTTTTACATCTTTCTATCGCCTTTATTCATGTTATTTTGTCAATCTTATTCTAAATGATCATAAAATTGAGGTTCACTCTTCATTTTTGATTAAAATAGTACCGCGCATTAATCGCCATGACATACTAAGAACTTACATTAGCTTCTTTACAACATTTCCTATCACTGCCAATGTAGAGCATTGCAATAAATCGACAAGCGAAATGATACACCTGAAAGTATAAGATGTTACATTCTAATTTGTCGTTAACTAAGATTAGAATCAATCTACCATGTCATACGTAACGTAATCGGTAATTTCGCCTATATATGGTGTGCCTACGTTTAGTGTAATAATTATATTTGCCGCACTTCTGTTTCTTAACTTTATTCGTATTCAGTACTTTGCCTTGCACACCATTTTTCGCTCTATTATACCAAGACTGTATGAATTTTTAAACTTACATTTACTTCTAAGGAGCTGTAGTATTCACGTATACCGATTTATTATTGTTAAGTAGGTCAGCAGCAATAGGTAACGTACTGTAAATTGACTTACTACTGTAAGGCGTTTGTAGTGGTTGACCATGCGAAATAGACGTTTTTTGATAGACGTTATTTGGATACATGGTAGACTTTCAATATTTCGTAAGGTTTAACCTAATTGTTTTGCCAATGATTTCGTTAATATTGTGCATCTATTAGGAATGAAAAATTGCCCACCCTCCCGGAGAGCGTCCTAAAGAAACGTAAGGCTCTAGAAAAGTTACGAGCTGAAAAGGAAAAACTGAAAATTGATACCCGAAAGGTTAGTTTGTAGAGAGGCGACTAAAATCTGACTTTAAAGTAAATTGTAGCATGAAACTGCTAACTGTATTGCACGAAAATTCAAGATTACGTATGATATATTCGAAATTTTCCTGCCTTATTTTCATTTGAGGAGAAATAATGGCTAAAAATTTGAAAGTAATTGGTATGATATTTTTAAATGATAGGCCAATAAAAACAAGAGAAGGGTAATTTTTAAAAGAGCTGAACAGTATGTAAAAGAATATCGTCTAAAAGAACGCGATGAAATTCGTCTGAAGCGAGAAGCAAGGAAAGAAAACAACTATTACCTGCCTGCTGAAGCCAAGCTAGCTTTCGTCGTTAGAATTCGAGGGTACACACTATAGCCGATATTCAGATCATATCTAACAGTAAAATTCTATTGGGATGATTGTTATATCCCATCTAATCTTTACCTTTGTACTAAAATCGATTAATCTAGTATCAACGGCGTAAGCCCGAAGGTTCGCAAAATTCTTCGCTTGCTCCGATTACGTCAAATCCATAACGGTGTTTTCGTAAAACTGAACAAGGCTACTATCAATATGTTGAAACTTGTCGACCCATATATTGCATGGGGGTAAGACTAGAAGTTATTAATTAATACGGCTCAATGATGCTGATTCTCTGAATCAGTAACTAATGATTACCATCTCTTGTAACCCGTCACTGTAGTACATTTGTATAATTGATGAATGTAGATTGTACCGTGATAACGTGTTATTAAACTAATTGAATATGCTCAAATCTTTCTACAGTTACCCAAATTTGAAGAGCGTTCGAGAATTGATTTATAAGCGTGGCTTTGGAAAAGTTGATAAGAAAAGAATAGCTTTATCAGATAATGCAATCATTGAAAATAGCCTTGGAAAATCTGGAATTATCTGTATGGAAGACCTTATACATGAGATCTTTACTGTTGGTCCCAATTTTAAACAAGCAAATAACTTTTTATGGCCCTTCAAGTTGTCGTCTCCACATGGTGGTATGCAGAAGAAAGGTAATCACTTCATTGAAGGAGGTGATTATGGAAATCGGGAAGAATATATCAATCAGCTGATAAGAAAAATGAATTAGATTTCTTGTATGTTATATCTGTTAATTGTTTTCGTAAAGCTATCCGAAATAAAACGCCTAAAGTTTGACATCGTCTGTGATGCAATATGCATATATGAGTAGTATAGTGCAATAGAGCACTGTTTACAAGTGCTGATGATAATTTTAATCGACCTAGTTCACCTCTAGCATCAGGGATGGTGCGATACGGGACGCGCTTTATTTTATTGACAGTTTGTATAGAAGCTCTATCGAAAACTTTGTTTTCTATTTATGATTAAACAGTACGAAATTCATCAATCGAGCTACTGTAAGTCTCTGCCTACAATTGCGTCGAATGCGTAAGTGCTAGCTTGTTGAATCTGAACCGGATATTTCACGCCGATACTGTACGTTCTGCTATGTTCTCTTAATCAGTTCAAGTAACGTTAATTCGACCGTAGGGGTTGGAATATAAGAATCATTAATCCGTAAAGTCACTTTGGCAAATTCGTTAATGGAATTTCAATATGTAAACGGTAAATCTAATAATCATAAGCTTACAAATAACGTACAGTATTCTACAGAAATCCTCTCTGGTTTGAGATAAGCGAAGGTAAAAAGCACCCCAGTAGTACTGACCTAGGACATTTTAGTGCAGTGAGACGAGCGCTTCGTACCTCTCTTCTTTTAGTAGACCCTGAATGTCTGTATGCTATTAAATTATTTCAATTATAATTATAAACTTGAGAGATGTGGGTTTTTTCCTACAGGAAATCTTCATGGCGGATCAGGACATACAAATAGTAGCCTATAAAAATCACTACTAAATGTGTTTGAATTTTTCGAAATGTATATGTTACGTATATACGAGTTGTTTAATATATATATTGCAGAACCGGAGTTCTACTGATCTATACCTTGCAGATCTAGTCTCTTCTTTCAACGAATTTATGCAGTACTTATGTGCTAACAAAAAGCATTTCATGGATGATGTACGCTCGATAGAGTCTGTAAAATAAAGCAAAAGTCTATCTATGATAGTGATGAAATTATTTTGATTTTTTGGATCAATTTTTGACAGTACATACGCATATTCTTAAGGCTAAGTGCACTATAGACACATATTTAAGAAAAAAAATATTCAAACTTTGGTATAAGAAACAGGTCAACTTTACTGTACGGCTGAGATTCGAATACGCATATCTGAAAGCTTCAAGCAGATATTTTATTTGCAGTTAAAATCCTTATTACAGTAACTTGTCATATATCATATATGCATATGTACACTAACTCATACCAAGGACTACTGCTCGTACACATTGAATATTAACGTTTAAAATTCGTGCACTTGCTCACGGTCTCATCTTATTTCTAGATCGAATTGACCGCCAACTGATTAACAAACTTTATATATAACCAGAAATGATTTTACTTTACAGTACTCCACAAAGCAGCAACTTGTTCACATACACATTATGGTATACGTAAGTACGGGCCAGTACTATCAGTTGGCGAAATCGAAGCAGTGCTCCGTTGCTAGGGTTCCGGCCATGCGCACATACTGTATAGTACAGTACTATACGGTAGGCTGCTGACATACTGTAGGTATGGAAACTACAGTACAGTACTGTACAGTACAGAACAGTACAGTACAAGTACTGTAAACTTGCCTAACTACTGTAGCTTAAAGTACTGTACTGTACTGTACTGTACTGCACTGTACTGTACCGTGCTGACACTTTACTAACAGATTTACAGTCCATATGATTGGTAGTGACTTGCTAGTGAGCCAAGGAGCAAACAATTTTTAGCGTTAAGTAAACTAGCTCGTTTTATCAAATCTAGCCTGCTATTAAATGTAGTTTCTACTGTATCTTGAAGAAATCGTAATAGTACATATCGAACATATTAAAGAGTTCAATCATCTTTCCTGTTATGTGCAAATAGATACAGTAGAAGGCGTTAGAAATTGTCTCGATAACTATGTTGTTCGTGATTGCCGTCGAATTCTTCTTGACATGCATTCGGTTTGCTTATCATATTGTTATTGCAATCATTTATTCTATACTGCCACGAAAAGCTAAAAATGTAGAAGGTGATATCGTTTTAATTACTGGTGCGGCCAATGGAATTGGAAAGATCGTGGCCAAAAAATTTGCTGACCTAAATGCGACTCTCGTGTTATGGGATATTGACAAAAAGGCCAACGAAAACGTTGCGCGAGAAATCGAGGTCATGGGCAAGCGGGCCTATGCCTATACTGTCGATGTTACTCAAAAAGAATCCGTTTATAAGGTTGCCAACCGCGTCAAAATGGAGGTTGGTGACGTTAACATTCTCATTAACAACGCTGGTATTGTCAGCGGCAAGAAACTGCTAGACTGCGACGACGATATGATAATAAGAACAATGGAAGTGAACATGATCTCACACTTTTGGGTAGCGATATTAACTTTCCTCTCGTATCTAGCATTTGATTATACGTATCTGCTACTATACATGTATATATATAAGCGTATATACGAATAGAAAGTTACAGATTACTAGATGTATCTGTTAATAATCTCTGATACTGTACAATTCTATTTTTCCAGTTTCGTTATTTAGCTAGTTTCATAAATTGTTAATTTAACGTTCCTGCTACATCCCTCGATAATACGTTATTTCCTTATATCTGTAGACTGTGAAAGCTTTCCTACCCGCTATGCTCGAAAATAACGAAGGTCACATTGTTACTATTGCTTCCGCTGCTGGTTTATTAGGTGTAAGCCAGTTAGTTGATTACTCTGCCTCCAAACATGGTGCAATTGGATTTGATGAATCTTTACGCCACGAATTAACCGACATGCATAGTGGCATAAATACGACAGTTGTGTGTCCGTACTATACAGATACTGGATTGTTCTACGGATGCAAATCAAGGTGCCAAATTGCACTTGCTTGCAATACGTTTAAGAATTTTTCAATAATACAGTATTCAAAACATTCAAAAATATGTATTATATACTCAACACAATTTAATGACCTCAATTATTTAAGTCATCTTGTACCTATACCTATACATGTAGATTTCCCAAGATTTTACCGATACTGGAGCCGGAGTACGTTGCTTCCTGCATTGTTGATGCAATTTTACAAAATCAGCACATCCTTTTTGTTCCAAAGATTCTCTCTATCTTCATTTTTCTGAAAACGTAAGTTGGCAGTTAATTAAATTATACAATACTTGGTAACTTCTTCAAAATATGACCTATATCGGTATACATAATTGCCGGCCTAGAAGTAATTTAAATATTTAAAGTTCTTTCTCTTGATTTTATCTATCTGCCATAACTTTCTATTTACTAATATTATTGTTAATTCAGAATTTTACCAACAAGTGCATTTATAGTCCTTGGTAAATTTTTTGGAGGGTTTACGTTTATGGATAATTTCCAAGGTCGTGCAAAGAAAAACTTCAATAGAAAGTTCTGAAACATTCTCATATTAAGGTTGTCATATTTGTCAGCGTATGCTGCACATTTTATCTTTCGTGACGGAAACAAAATTTCTAATACCTGTTCCATGGCTAAACTGTACCTATCGTAGCTGGTAGAATACATTTAGCTGTGTTGACCAATCAGCTATATTGTATGGTTCAATGCTAAATGCATATACGAATAGATGCTGTTGTATGTACTTCTGGCAGCCAGAATATCCTGCGTAAATTTCAATTATTTGTACTAATTTATTCGCTGATAGTAGTGATTAATAAATTGTGATAATACATATAATGCAAATTCTTGTATTATCCTTTACCAGTGAGATGTAGGTAATACAGTATATATGTTATTGTCTGTATTGTATATACACAGGCTCCCACTATTCAGGAGATCACCCCAAATGTAAACATTGATTGCTAATTACTGAAACATCCTGATGTGACTCCGAATGGTACGGTAATTGGCTTCCATTCGAATAACTACGTGCATCTAATATACGTAATGATTCAAGCTTAAATGAAAATATGTAGAATGCACGATAAATTCTTTGGGTTTGAACTCATTCTACTACTGGGTACTAAATTATTTGATATCCAACAAGATGCGTTATGCTTTAAGAAATTAATCTTCCATTGATTAAGGACTATTTGATATATCTGACCTCGAAAGCTGTAGGTCTTTTAACTTCTGATATATGTAAGTTGATCATATATGCCTCTAATTATCTACCTGCTTACGCTTAAATTTAATTCGAATGGTATTTTATTGACTTCATACAGAACATTATGGTACAACAATAGCACATATGTATTTTTGTTTCCTATTTATTGCAATATTAATAAATCTAACAATTGAAATGTGTTAACAAGAGATGTGTAATATTTATAAGTCGAATATATATTATTGTTATACAATTTACAGTATATCCAATAGTTCTTTTCTAATGTATAACATTTGCATGATAATTGTAACCGACTTTTAGAAGTCGGCGGCTTCTGCAATATTTTCACTTTAGCATATCAATTTCAATCTTACTGATTAATCTGGTAATATTGGTTACTAATTAAGCTACAGAACATAATTTATCCTGCTGCTAGATCCAGCAGTAATAATAGGTCCTTGATCATAACTTTAGACTTGGCATTATGCTACAACACAGTATAGCTGGAATCGCTAAAATAAAACAGATAAATGTATTATAACAACAGTATACACTATATTTATAATATTATGTTTCCGTGTTATTTTCAATTTGCGGTATCAATCGCTTTCGGGCACCCAACTGACAAGTCTAGCTATCGAGCTCAAGTAGGTGTAAATTAATTAGTTAGTTTATGTTATGTATCTACAGACAAAGGAACATTGGGCTGAACAGCTATAATGCTTGACGCAACTGAACTAACACTGAAGTTTCTTTCACTAAGACCGGTAGCACTATCAACTCGAGGCAACTCCGGCAAAGCTGGAGACAAGGTGACCTCACGCTGTTCTGCCTTGATTGAATCTCTACCGGAGCAACTCTTACTTCTCTTATTAGGGGAGGGTTGAGGCGATATACTACGCTGAGTGTTCACCTGGTACGTTTTATTATCTCCTGAAGGCAACGCTCTTGAATCACTAGCGCTGCGTTGAATATAAAATTCATCTTTTTCAAGATAAGGATAGTTACTAGCTTTTTCGTGGACGTGGGCAGATGTCGATGATCTAGGTTGGGTAGTATCCATCATTGCAATAATATTGCTAGTACTGGCTGTATCTGCAGTTGCAACGTGTCCACGGAAGGGCTTTTGTACTTGTAATGTTGCAGCTTCCGCAATAGTTTTAGAGCGGCAATTTTCTTGCTTAGAATGATCAATGGTTTTCGAAAATAGTGACTCGACGGCGAGCCTTGTGTCTCTCTCATACGTTTCACCTACCATAGAAGCGTCCGTGCAGCTACCGCTACGACAAAGGGACACCGGTACAACACCATACACATAAGCAAGTAGTATAGGTACACCAATACCAACCGCAACTGCTGCCAGAATGGGTGATACCATAACAGATGCGGAAACTCCAGCAGTTATGGCTATATTCCTTTTATGACGCTGATTACGCTCCTGAAATCTCTCATACACCTACAAGTTCGGATGACAAAAGATAACTGTCTTAATAACGATAGAATATTATTTCTAAATATTTTAGAATAAAATAAAATTTTATCGAATACTTTATACGAGTCTAAAAAATGTATGCCGAGCATTTATATCGGTTTATTATAAACAGTTCTACTCGTATGATGGTACCTTCCGACCAGCATAGATTGGAACTCCTATTATTATAGCGGGCACGCTAATTGTAGCAATCAAACCGATGCCTACAGGAGCACCAATGATGGTTCCTAGCTGCCATAGTATTTTCTTTTTCCTACTCCATGGCTTCTTGCCCCAAAATGTACATCCAGAAGGGCTAGATAAACGATACAAACAATAAGGATCTTATAATAATGTCTTGAAAGGACAGTAACAGAGTACAGTATACAGTGCTAAATTAATTATAATTACTAAAGATAAGTATAAGCATTTACCTTAAGTAATGTAAGTCGGTAATCTCTCGCATGCACAACCAGCAAAATTCGGTAGAACAAACTGAACAGACCATATGGTTACAAGAACCATCATCTACTTTGATAATAAGTGCCGAGCAACGAGGGCACATTTTGATTTGTTCGCTCCCAAGATCTTGAAGTAACTGCCCTGCTTGTGACGTTGACGATTCATTCGTTGCCGAGTTGTTGATTGCGGCGACCGAACGGCTGAGACGAGCAGCATCACAAGTTTGATTGGGATGCCACATCTGCTTACAGTGATAACAGAAATCAGTATTGCATCCGGGTCGTTCACACTGTATCTTAGGGCAACTGGCACAACCAGCAGCTATAACTGCATAACCACAATCAGGTGCCGGGCACCATCGACAGTCCGGATCAGAAACGAGAATTCTTCGAAGAGAAAATTCTTCATATTTTGACCATATATCATTATCATCTAGAATGGACTTAATTTCATTGGGATAGAAATATTCTGAGCATTCAGGGCAAGTAATGTTTGTTCTAGATTCTGAGATTTGCAAGCTGACATATCTTTTCAAACAAGCTGCACATGTTCTATGTTCACAACAAGATAGAATTGGAAACTCGCTTGGGCTTTTAGGAGTGTAACAGATAGGACACGTTAGCATCGATTCATGATTATCTTGAGAAGATTCGTTGGAACAAGAACTAAGGTTATCAGAGTTGCAATTGTTGTTGTTATTATTGCTATTCCTATCATTATAATTATTTTTGTCCTCATCAGCACAGGATGACTGAGAAGTTTTCTTTTTCTTCCATAGATTACGCCAACTGCGTCGTTCTTGTTTATTAGTCATAATTTTGTTTTAACTTATAAACTATATAAAATTGATCAATATTGTACAGTACTATGTCACCAGTTAGACAAATTAAGTTGGTTGAAGTAAAAGTTTTCCGGCTAATGACGGCCCGATGTTGCTATACAAAGCAAGAAAGGAAAAAATAACAATAATGTTCGTTAATGCTCATCCATCAAAGTATATCTACAGTGCTAGAGTACTCAATTTATGCAACAGAAATAATTAATCGTCCAATTTTATACGTGATGCAATACAGTCCATTGGGGCCAACAGCGTAAAGAAAATCTTACCGTTTGGTGATTAAGGAAGCAAAAAAAATCTCTATGTTACAGAACAATGGGCAAAATTATCGGATGAAGTTATTCACTTGGAACGAACAGAAGTCGATTTGGCTATTGTACCGTCTGCTATATAACTTCTAGTATTATATCGCCGGATATTTTTGTTTTCTTATAAGTTATCGATCTACTGTTACTATATTACTTACAACAGATAGAGGCAGTAAGATACAATGAAACTCGTCTTACTAATCGAATCTTTTATCGGCAAGTTAAAAAAAATGGTAACATATATATATATTTGTTATGCCATATAATTCACAGTAATCTATACTCTACTAAAGTAGCAATCGACGATTCCACTGAACTGAAGATAAAAAATTGTTTGTAATTCTCTTTCAACTAGCAGATCGTCGAAAAAGTTTTACTGTTGTAATATTGTAAGGTTTGGTCCTTAATATACAGTATCCTATTGTAGCTCTTTCTATCCTACCTATAGTACTGGAATCTTTAGAATAGACAATAAGTAGTCCAACGTCTCTATCTTCTATTACATGCACAGCATAAGCAGTAACAATATTGATCAGTAAACTGACTATTTCCAAGGCTACCTGAAACACAAGTTAACACTCCAAAATAATGTATTTTCCAGAATTGTCTCCAACGGGGGCGATTCAATTACAACATAGCAAACTCAGCAGCAATCATACGCGTATATAGAATACTTGACGATAAGTTTATGCTGTTGTTCTTTCCATCACCATAACAAAACATTAAAGATTTCTGTCAAATTAGATGAATTCATTTACCCAAATATACAGTTGATTGAACTACAGAAATTGACGACAGAAAGTCTAATAAAGAAATGAAATGTATGGAATGACGTGCAATTTTCTATTCTTTGAGGATATTTTTAGCTTACTCTACTTTTGTTTGTTGAACACATAGATTGTATGGGTACAGACGTACAGTACAGTATGTAACGTCTTGGAATACGTAATCAAGTTACTTATAGTACCGACTTACAGTAAGTCTGTGAAATGAAAGTTATTGTACTGTACAGTACAGTAGAGTGTACTGTAGAGTGATATTAGCTTAACTTTCCGTCCAAAGCACTGTACTGAATACGGTAAAGAAAAGTAAATAAATAAATAATAAAAATAAAATTACAACCATTACTGCATACTGTAAAGCGAAGACAAGATTGCTGCAAGGACTTTTAAAAAATAACGACAGAAAGACCCTTTTAGAAATCCCAGATTGCTTTGATCAGTTTCAACGATACGTTCTCATGCCTGCTAGTCTATATCGATCGATATGTCCTCGACAAATACAGAACCACATATGAGTGTGCAGTAAATTATATGTTTTATACTACTAAATGCAGTCAACTACAGTGCTGTTTAGGGTATTACTTAATGATTTAGCTTAATATAGTATTTCATAATATAATAATCCACTTAGCGGGGAATCCATTTTTTTTTCTAGCAGTTCCAGCTATGTACAGTAATAACTGTATTCTCAACTTATCGTCATTAAAGGAAAATTTCACTACTGTGCAATATATTGTTGGTCTGAAAATTTCATTTATCAACACAGCATTGAAAAGCATATTATAATCATAGCAAATTGTTCGTGTATAATACAATACTGCACAATAAATCATCCTATGGCAGTTGTATGGTATTCTGACAGCATTCTTCTCTTTGCTTTATTTTGTCATGTATAATTACTGCCAATTTTTTAGTTTGTAATAACGGTAATAACTAATCAATTAATTATTACTGTAGTATGTACAGTATACGTGTACTAGTGTACTGTCGAAATTATTAATCGCAATTGCAATTTATCAGCTCAAGCGTAGAAATATGGTATACAGTATACAGTATACTGTACACTGTACGGTATAGTGCTGTATAATAGCAAGCCATGACGCACTCCTAACATAGAAAAAAGATTCACGGTGAAAATTCTAAAGCTGCGCGATCCGATAGTGCTATTACTGTAGAAAGCCTTACATAATACTAATCAAAAAATATCTATCGTCATCGGTTAAAAGAAAAAAAATTGAAGGATTCTGTAAAGTTATAAGAGTATTCGGAAAATCGAACGGTATCCAAAGACTACATGTAGATTTTTTCCAACGGTAAAAGTTGATATATCGTTTACATTAGATAAATAAAAAAAATTGAGATCATCGAAGAGTTTGCATGTCCAGGAATTATACTGCCGTAGTCATACTTATAGTTAGAAATATTCAATTGAGGATCCCACAAAAATTGGGCACTTGAGACTTAATAACTAAAACAGCACCATAACATTTTTGTTTACCATACCGTAGATGTTATCGAAAGCTAATACACAAGCAACTTTGTAAGCGCGAGCATACTAAATTACTGTGATAGTATAATTATGCAACAAATACAACTAAAATAAAATAAAATTTTAGTTTCGTTAACAATTAAATGTAAATTGGACAATCCGCTTTCCCCTCATCGTACAGAATTGTAATACTAGATTTGATCGAGAAAACAATTAATGCTTAACGTCCTGCAATTGCGTTTATCGATAAAATATGCTGGTCCATCGGTGAAATCTAAGGCAAAGTTATTATTTCAAAAGTATACAGTATCAGTATTGTACTTGAAACAGATCACCGGATCATGACAGTTATTAGCATTCATTACCGCTTCACTGCAGCTGCCCACCGTAATACATTGTTGTAATTCTCAGACTCGGAGACGAAGTGGCGAACAGAAAACGAAAGTGTCTGACGGCAATGGATCCAAAACTGATCATTTAAGGAGCAATAATTGTAACTTGCGAACATACAGTACAGTCTCCTGTGTTCTCATATAGTACTGTCTTTACTGTAGTGCAATTCGCTCAACTGTACAGTATATTAGCATATTCGTGTAACTACAGTAAACACAACAACAAAACATAACAGGGACAAATCATGCAATTATCTTCCACTCCTTCAGAGTCTCCAATGTATCACCAAGTCAAAATTGAAATTTTACACAATTGTAGGGAAATCCTTGCTGCTAAACTTTTCATTTCTAGGATATTTACTATACGCTACCAGTATGAACAGTAAATAAATACACGGTGTAAGCTATAAAAATTTTCTTAATAGATCTTTTTATATCTAATTTCGCCCATCCAAATTATTGCAATAATTCAACACGGCAAAGGTATTGTTCGTTTATTTTCTAATATTACTGTACAAATCTTTATCGGACGAAAATATTTAGTCATGTCTTCTTGAATAACTTAAAAGACTATGTGTAAAGGTCTATACAATTTAATAAGCGCAGTCTGTAAATTATCTGATATATACTTGTAATTTCGACTAACAGCACCCCAAACTGGTTGGTCCCAAAGTATTCATCACGTAAGATAAAATAAAGGAACTTCACAAGAATGGAAAAAAATTATATGTGTACTTGAATTCTTTACACGAGACTTTATTGCACATATTGTAATTACTGCAATTGGAAGATGAGGCAAATCGCAAGCATACAGTTCAAATGTAAATACGTTTTTGTAAATGATAGCGTATGTTGTATGCCGAATAATTTGATCACTCCTAACCTACAGTTGGCAACGTTTTCGAGTGGATACAATAAAAGTACTAAATGCCTTATAAAGTAGCATCATAAATCAACTGGAGTAGTACTTCATTATCAATTCATCTCGAGGCGAAGTGCAATTTTTTTGCTATTAAAGGAGTAAAACAAACTCACCTGTCAATCCGAATTTCTAATGGCTTAGCTGAATATACACGTTTTGAGAAAATATTGCCCAAATCAGTCTATTATCCTCCATTTAAGGTCCATTAGCCCAATTAATGATTACACGTTTTTTGGCTTTTCGGGATAAAATTGCTTGAGTAGTATTTGATCACTTTGCTGTCCTGTAAACTGAAACTTCCTCATACAGTACGCCTGCGGTAAGTTTTACTGTCAATGGATGCTAACAGATTTTCACTGTACTGCCATACAGTACATTATACTGTACAGTACAGCGTGGCAGAGGTAGAGTTTCATCAAAGTACAGTATTTTTTAAAGAAAAATATGGCCCGAAAGTGACAAAATGTTATGAAACAGCCTGTACAGTACAGTACAGTACTGTACAGGACTGTACAGTCAATTCATTAATGTTGAGTTTACTGTTCAGTGTTACAATCATTAGCATAAAACATACTGTACAGTACTGTACTATAGAACCATACAGATATTTTTCATGTTGTACTGTACAATGTACTGTACATTGTTACAATCATTAGCATAAAGCATACTATACAGTATAGTAGAATCATACAGATATTTTCGTCGCCTATACAGTACAGTATGGTACTGTAATGTGAGTTTCGTGCAACGTCGGTAAAATGGAGTGAAATGAATAGAAATTTCCGATTTACTGTACTTAGTACTGTAGGTTACAGTATACTGTAGTGTATGTACTGTACTGTACAGTGTACTGTACAGGGTAGGTGGCTACAACTTAGAGAAGTACTGTACTGTATGTCCACAAAAACTAGATGAACATTGAACAGCTCTAGTACTGCACAGTATACAGTAGGCCAAAAAAAAATCGGAACCCGATTTTTCCTACGCAACCATATCAAATCCTTTCTGGACTTTCCATCCTCCTTGTACGTACACTGTACTCAGTGTACTGTTCTATGTGCAGCATAGTACCTTTAAACCTTCTCTATTCTATTTTAGATTTTCAATGGACATTAATTCGTAGCCTTTTTTATTTTTAAGGTTTTACCTGGCTTTGCATACGGTTTTATACTTTACATTTTCAACATGTACTGTACAGTACTTACATTCATTGCAGGAAAAATACGATTGGATATGGGTTTGAATGGCCTCATATACTGTAGCTTAATAACAGTTGACAAAGACAGGAGTGTCGATAATTATTTTGTTACGATAAGGTCAGCATTCGTCGTAGGGATGGATGATTGCGGTCATTCATTCCATCGACATCAATTGCACTTACAGCATTATACATATTGTACGTCTAGGTAATAAAAAAATAATACCTATACAGTATTTAAATACCTCTACAGGCTGAATCAAGAACCAATTGTACTGTACTAGTCCCTTAAATAGAATATAAGCGCAACCCGAACCCGATAAAACCCAATCAAATTGTTGATTTTGTAACTCGAAATGAGTGCAATCGCGATACAAATACTGT
The DNA here is from genome assembly GCF_000150275.1 of Trichoplax adhaerens. Taxonomy (NCBI): domain Eukaryota; kingdom Metazoa; phylum Placozoa; class Uniplacotomia; order Trichoplacea; family Trichoplacidae; genus Trichoplax; species Trichoplax adhaerens. The sequence goes on from NW_002060977.1 coordinate 124,106, forward strand.
ATCAGCACAGAAATTGTTAACCCGAACCCCGCCCTCGAGTCGGGTTTCGGGTTGACTTTTATTACGAATCTACCATGAACTTAATATAGAGGTCTTCCTGGTCTGGTCAAGAAGACCTGGACTGAGCAGTGACCACTCTCATGCCGAAAAATGACTTAGTATGAATCTTCCGGGTCTGTTCCCTACATCACTGTTACTAATTTAAATAATATTTACGATCTTATAGAACTGTTTCCAAGCAGAACTTTATAACAGATAATAAGATTCAATGCAATACGAATTACTTAATTTACACTTAGAAAAAATGAATCAATTCCAAAGCCTAGCAAAGCGCTGCACAGAACACTAGTGAACAGCACAGTATTTGACACGAAAAAGCCCGAAAATATCTGTCCGTCCAAGAGCGATGAGTCCAGGTCAACTTCTAGCACTGTAGTCTATAGTGGTTTTTAATAGGTAAGGACATCAATATCGCACGCCTAGGAAAGGTCTTACTGAGTAAAGTGTGCGTAAAGACAAGATTGACTTGATAACGACTGACAGCTCATTTTGCATATGTGGATTATGCGCAAATCAAATATCCAGACCCTTTCCTGATCTACAGTACTCTAGACTGCACAAGTGCACGTCATACAGTGCGTACACGATGCATGCACATCAGCACATGGAGTTTTATCGAAGTTACACTACTGTATACAACAGCAGTTATTACTGTATTGTACAGCGTACACTGTACTGTAGTAAATGCATTACTGCAAGCATGCGAAGGCGATCGTTGATTGATCTCAATTATTACTGTATGTATATTGCGAGGTCATTTAGTACTTGTAATACTGTCCTAGAAATAGAAATAGTAAATAATGCCGAAGTCTAAAAGGAATAAAATTGGTAAGTATGGAGTAAATTGACCTCAACTCTGTACTATAGTCGAATAACGCGAGTTGATAGTGTGACAATGAATGTTGTTCGCGTATACATATTGCAGAATTTTGAATGCAATGCTACTGCAGATCGTGCATGATACTCGTCTTGCAGGCCAATCCTTTCCAATGGAGAGGTGACTGCTTGCAAGTACTGCAAACACTCTTCGATAGGAATTTACCCAAAGTATGACCATTACCAATTGATTTTTACATTCTGATTTATTTTTACAAAATGCAGTTTCCTTAACTAAAACCAAAGGAAAGAATTTTGATCATAAGAAAGATTTAATAGAGCAGGTTTGTACAATCATTACTTATAAGTATAAAATGAGATTGATGCTGAAATTATAATTGCTCATTTTAATGCAAGTTATTACAATTGAAAGTACTTTAGAACACTACTTATCCTGGTGCTACCTTCTTTTAATCTTACTCAACTCACTACAGTTTCATAATCGGATTTGTGCAATCCTATAGTTGGCTACCCACTGTCTGTTTTGAGAGTAGTTGATCGTATCTGTGCATTACTCTATTTCGTACATGTACGCATATAACACTATTTATCCTGGTACTACCTTCTTTTAATCTTACTCAACTCACTACAGTTTCATAATCGGATTTGTGCAATCCTATAGTTGGCTACCCACTGTCTGTTTTGAGAGTAGTTGATCGTATCTGTGCATTACTCTATTTCGTACATGTATGCATATAACACTATTTATCCTGCAACTACCTCCTTTTTATCTTACTCAACTTACTGCAACTTCGTAACCTGATTTATGCAATGCTGTAGTTGGCTACATCTGCCTAGTTTCAGAGTAGTTGATCGTATCGGTGCCTTACTCTATTTCATACTTGTACGTGTATAACACTATTGATCATGGTGTTTTCTCCTTTTTATCTTATTCAACTTACTGCAATTTCGTTATCTGATTGATGCAATGCTGTAGTCGGCTACCACTGCCTATAATGAGAGCAGTTGATCGTATCTGTACTTTTTCGTATTGTACATTGTACGTCTTGCAGTTTCGAGATTTGAAGCTAACTAATACAACGTTATGCGTGAATTCGTGAGTTGGATAACTAACTTACGAATTACGACATAATACTGTAGAATAGAAAAGTTTGAACATTATTGCAGCATACAGTACTGTATAATAACATACTAGACGATAATTAAGAATATATTAGATAAACATAAAATTGTAAAACATGTACTGCATATTTTCATAAATCCATTTTTTGCCTACGGTAATGTGATTTAGGATGCTTTGGATATTATTATCTACGAAAGATAACTATACGTTCTTACCATTACCTTAAATCTATTTCAGATCCGAACGTGCGCGGATAATTATCAGCATGCCTTTGTCTTCTCTGTAGAAAATATGAGAAATAACAAGTTGAAAGAAGTTCGGAACTTATGGAAGGACAGCAGGTATGGTGCAATGTAAAAAGGTTTATTAAATTGTTAATAACTCTACTCATTATGAGACAGAATTAATATAGACTGTACTACTTTCTATGATCTAGCTATTTTACACCATGTTAATACGCTTGCTTATATGAGCTACTTTTGATACTGCTCAGTGTGCTTAGTTCGATAGCTCTCAATTATGTATATGATCTTTGCTTTTAATTAAATTGTTCGATACTGTTGAACAGATTTTTCTTAGGCAAGAATAATATTGCACAAATAGCCTTGGGACGAAGCGTACAAGACGAATACAAGGACGGCCTTCATCATATAGCCAAGGTAAGTCGAAATAGCAACGAAATAGCTATACGAAATAGGTAATAATTTTAGAGACAGTTACGTACGTATTTGTAACGGTTAACAACTAATTTCTTCGTGCCATTAATTTGCAGAAATTAAAAGGAAATGTGGGATTACTATTTACTAACTGCAACAAAGACGAAGCTATTCAGTAAGATGATCCCGCTTACTAGTTCAAAGCGGTCATCGAGTCATTGACTTAGCGATCGATATTATTTCTTATAGATGGTTCAGTAAATTCGCTGAAAATGACTATGCCAGAGCTGGATTTGAGGCAACACTGGATGTAGAATTGCCCGAAGGCAAGTCAAAAATTGTATCGACTAATAATAGCGTATGATGTTAAAGCAAAATATCATTAAATTTTACAAAAATCTGATCTTAGTCTTATTTTAATGGCATGACGACAGGTCCCATTGATCAGTTTCCTCATTCTATGGAACCGTACCTACGCCAGCTGGGAATGCCAACATGTTTAAAAAAAGGTCATCTTGTGGACAGTAATTAGTGCTTATGAACTAACTTCGCCAGATTAATTTTCCTATCTCTTTAGAAATCGACATAATAACAGCTATCAATTAGCTATCATTTTTTCATGGAGTTCATATGAGAACTTTATCGATTGCGTAACTATGATTGTTCTTCATTAACTAGGCATAGTAACCTTATCCACTAATTATACTGTATGTAAAGTAGGAGATAAGTTAACACCGGAACAAGCCAAAGTATTGGTAGGAATAATAAGACAACGTTAAAATAATTTATCCGCTCTACGTCTTTATGATAGATGTAGCTGAGATGTAAAATAAATGTAATCATTATTACATATAGATAAGGAATATATGTACATATGATAAATATTATGCATTTACAAGGAGATTCTAACATAAAGCGGTAACCGCTTGTTCGTTTGTTTGCTAGAAATTATTCAATATTCCTTTGGCTACGTTCAGAGTACAGCTACTATCGATATGGTCTGCCGACGGTTTATTTGAAGATTTATAAAATTTTTTCTCAGTAAACATATTTTTTATCTTTTACTTGAATCGACACTAAAAGTACAAGATTAATTTTGTGCTTACGAAATTAATAATAAAAAGACAAAATGCATATTTACTATTTGTAAGCTTGCAATTCATTCAGTCAAATATGAAACTTTAGCTCTGAAGGATTACAAAGATTGCACGTCGAGAATATATTTAGTTTCAATAAATTGTTCTCCAACGCATGGGTAAACATTATGATTTATACTAGTTATCCCTTTGCCAGCCTACATCACTTATGTCGAAATTATATACATACCATACGCAAAGTGATATTTCCGGAATTGAGTTCGAATTGGATTCCACATTTCACATTACTTTGCAGTTACTAGCTTTCATTGAAAGTAATGATAACGTAAAATTTGAATTAAATTTATTGAGTTATCATCGAAAATCTTTTTGTTATATCTGCTAAGGTGTAAAATTTATTAGTCAGTCATCGTCATGGTATTATTACATCAAAAATATTTAGTAATGATTCACCAGTGTTTTTATCTTCGAAAATATGGCACTCTGCTAATCTTGTGCAGGATCATGCATCAATCAATTATTAATTCTAACTTAGGTAACTACTGTTTCTATCTATATCTTACTTCTCTAGTTTCAGCAATACGTAATCCTAGTAACTAGGGTGTGGTTATCAATCAGGAAATGAAGAGTGATCGACTTTTGTTCATCACTTGACTCCAACCCTCACCATATGTTGTCCAAAATGAATAATAATAAGGGATATCTTCCAGTTTAAATCAATTCGATTTTAATTTTAATATACAATATATAATTAAAGAGATACAGTTTAACTGCAGTATTGTTGTGTATTACTTCGGTACTTTGTATTAAAATTTGGGGAAATCATCTTGCCTAACACTGTAATGTAACCTTGACGGAAGACTTGATATCGCCTTTTTCCCTTTAAAATTCCGACAAGTCGATATTAAAATTTGATTCTAACCAATCAATCTTTAATTAATTGATACATTAATATTACAAATTGTAAGTATTGCGGATTTTATATCATTATTACGTGTATCTGAATATGTTTACTGGCCATCAACTAGTTATCTGTTTGCTGATTGCCTTCCAATTTCAAGCGACTATCGGAAATATCAATTGCGATTATCAATTCATAAGAAATTCATGCTCATCCTCATCAATAGCATGTAGTCTAGCCAAGCCTACTTGGCGTAACGCACCTGTAAATCATCTGGTTGTATGGTCCATTTCCAGTAATGATTCTATCTGTCAAACGCCAAATGCGTGCTGGCAAACTAATATACAAAACTGTAGTTATCCAGAAATACAAATTAAACCGTTAGAAATTCAAGATGGCGATAGTGTAAGCTTACAAATTCTGGAAGTGGACAATAGTTCAATCGTAATGAATATTACTAATGTGACTTATTATGACTTTAAACGATGCTCGGAAAGTTATGGCTTGAATCGATCTGATAACATACTTTCGGGTAATGGCAGCATCGAAATTGATAGTCAAATGCTCAGGCCAGGAATACATTATTTTGTATCGTTACTGACCGAGAACATTTATTATTGTGGCTTTGGCTATCGTCAAATTATTATAAGTCGTTCTAACGATTGTAGAGCACCAGGTAGTCCAGGTAATGTAAAACAGTGTAATGGCCATGGCAGTTGTAATGTAACTAGCGCAGATAATTTTTTAATCCGATGTCAATGTGATAAAGACGCAATCGGTCGTTACTGTCAAGAATATAATGCTTGCTATGTAAATCCTTGCTCAAACAATGCTAGCTGTCATGACATCCAAGGTGACTTTAATAGCTATGATTATAACTGCTCATGTCAAGAAGGTTATACTGGTAAAAACTGCTCAGATATCATTGATTATTGCCAATCAAACCCTTGTCAAAATAATAATCCTTGTGAACCCGCATTTAATGGCTACAGTTGTCGGTGTTCAATCGCTTATTATGGAACATATTGTGAACTGTATCAAGATTTATGCGTCGTACTGAATAATCCATGTAGTGATAAAGTTGGCTATCAGTGCGTTAGCAATCAAGGCTCTTACAAATGTATACGAGGTAAAAGAGTTTTTTTCACATACAATTTATCGGTATAATGCTTTTATTTTGTTTAAGATCTCCAGACTTCAAAAATTTGTTCTTTTCAATCAATCCTTACTATACAGTGCATTAATCTCGATTATAGGCATAATAAATTATATTTTAGTTAATCGATATCAATAGCTTAAAATCATGATTACTGCGAAATCCAAGTCCTAAAAGAAATAACGATAGAATTGGCAATGATTTATCAATCTATGAATTAGAAAATAGATCTAGTTTAGTCCACATTGGAATTTGGTTTATTTAATTATGAAGCAATAGCTTCTTAGGCGTTCGTTTTGAGTGAATCATACTTTAATTTTAAAATAGAACATAAGGGGATAAAAGAAATAATGATATAATTGATTTGGAAATAGTGAATCAAATGATTAGAAAGATAAACGTAGTTTTGTTCCGCATTTAAACTTTGACTTCTTTAATTGTTCGGTAAAATCTTTCTTAGAAGATTATTTGTATCCATAAACATTTCAACAATATCAATCTGGCCTATCTCTCTATATATATATATAACAAGACAAATAATCAGTATTCTTATAGTATTTTATTAAGCTTAATTTTATTTTAATTAAAGATACATTCAACTATCACGCCTAAATACAATCGCATTTTAATTATTATCTTCCTGTCACTGTATCTTATCTTAAAAATGCTTAAGAAAACCGCCTTGATGCTCACTCATCGTAATATTTTCTTTCTCTATTACTAATTAATTTAGTTGCCGTTCCAGTATCCGTACAATTTTATCAAGTTCACCCGTCATGTTCATTTTATCGCAATGTAAGTCGGAAATTCTATCCAAGTAGAAATAATACTGGATAAACTGAACTGTTTAAAAATGTTACCATGTTTATAAAAAAAAACTCAGAAACTATTAATCGTAATCCTAACCATCGCAATAACAGAGTTTCGATCCTTATTTACTATATTTACTTTGCTCGTTTTCTTTCTCGTAGTTGTAATAGTAGCTGCTTTCTAAGATACATTATTTTATAGCCTAAATCATTGAACAAATATTTTAATTGTTACGTTTTCTTTTAGCTATTTAGAAAATTCGTTATTACATCAGGATACGTCTCAATACAATTTTTGCCCTTTCATAGCGGCCTAAGTTTAAAGCCATTAGCTTTTTTCCTTAAAAGCATATTTAGGAATCGCAAAATTAGAAGGCCCATTTCGCTAGAGTTAAATTACATAACACCTTAAAAATAGTTTAAAATGTAGCAATAAATTGCTCGTCATGATTTTTAATAACTAATCCTTGTTAATGCTGATTAAAAGAATTTAAAAGTAGTTTTCACGATTTTCTACGACTACAAACTGCTTTAACTGTGGTATTTATTCGAAATCTATTGCCATGGCTATTGTTGAGATGGAATATTTACCAAACATGTGCTAATAGCAATATCTTTTATTTTGCATGTTGTGACTGAAGACTCTTGCGATCTGCTACTTTTACTGCAATATTTAATGAGCTACCGCACTTCCTCTATTATAGAATCCACAGCAGCTATATACCGAAATGATTGCCAATATTCAGAAACATTGTAATTGCAATTTTACGGATGTAGACCTTGGAACTACAAATGATAGCATAATCTGCATATCTGAATCGGACATGCTTTATAATGTTACCATGTATTCGGTCAGTAATATTTCCGTAGAGAATTTGCTATGCACTTTTAAGCAATGGACTGGGCCAGGAAGCCGACTAGAAATTATTGAGCCACAATTATTAGTGTGCTCGATAGAGTATGCAGCCCGCCTAACTAAAACTGAAGAAGCCTTAATTGGTATAGGCGCTGCTGTTTTTTTCGTCTTAGTCCTTCTTCTATTGGTTTGGATCTTTATGCGTATTCGTCGTAAGTTAGGGGGCTCAAAGTAAGTCGATTTCGAGAAAAATTATTCAAGTTCGACATTCTCTAATTAATCATGAATTGACAATTTAAGATTGAAATGATCATTACCTTACTATAATAGTAATACTATGTTTTTTTAATATTAACATTCCAATACTGTTGTCGACTTCATCATCATATCGTAATGATTGATGCTCTTGTAAACCTATGAGATATACCCGTCAATTAGTATAGTACTATACTGCCGTGATAATTCAGTAATAGAGAAAATTTATTCAGAAGTCTTAAAAATATTTCTGATTTTGCATGTATATCAAACTGATTTATGATAGCATTACAGCTGACATATGCACTAATACTACAAATTCAAGTAAACCAAGTTTTTGACATATTAACTAATTGTCATCTAGTATTATTCTAAGATAGCTCATGTTAATCATTTGAACCAAAATTATAGTTAAATCCTTTCTGTTAGATGTCTTTAATACAAAGTTTTTTCCGTCTTAAAATTTAATATTATTTGCATATAGGAATATTACATTTTCAATGTGCAAGCGATTAAATAGTACAGCAAATATATTCCACAACAATTTGCTTTCCATTAATATCCAATTTAATCTATGCTTTTATTTCTGTTGAGCTATATGAAAGGGCGCAAACGTACTATAACAACAGCGTTAATCTTAGACTATTAATGAGTAATTACTACCTATAATATTATTTAATATATGTTGCTTTCTCGTTGTAGGTCTGTCCCAAGACAAACTCATCCGAAAGAGTCGATACTTATTGCAAGAAAAAATTTTTCGGTTACTCCTGCAGTAACCGAATTTGTTTCAGTTCAAAAAAGAAATGGGAATTCTACAACTTCTGTTGGATTACCCAGTGCTGGCATACATTCTGGTGCTCATGATAACCCACATCATGAAAATTATGAAATGTCTCATCTAAATAATGGAAATCATCATGGCAATCAACCAAAAATTACAATTACTCCAGATACCGAAGATGCACCGACTAAACTGCCTGGAAGTCACACCAACAACAATTTTGATAACCATGATCGATTAGTTTAAGAATTCCATGTTTACAACTCAGCATACCGTAATTCTAGATATAAGCAATTGGCTTGGAACAGTTTTAGCGGCCAAAATCATTTTTAATCATTTTAATTATTTATTTTGTTATGATAATCATAAATGTTGAACTTAGCATTTGTAAAGATGCTGAATAATTAATTATTTTTTAATGCCGATATTTTAACCGAATAACCTGTAATATGTGCAGTAAGTAAAGTAAATTAAATTGAAGTCACCGAGAATCACAAAATAATTTTTACTGGTATAACAGCAGTTGTTACCGAATCTCATGCACAATCGGCATTAATGATAATAGTTTAGCTTGCACTCTGACAAATTATGGTTTAGCTCTATATATATAATTTCAACTAGTATGACCAATTTAATGCCAAAATATTCGTTGTACTTTGAGTAACCCTCGCAAATAAGTTTATCACCTAATTTTGATAAGCTATTCATTTGCATAGATTATATTTTCGAACAGAAATCACGTTAATCGATTGTATATCAATCTAGAATGTAATTTAATCATTTTACTAGTATTATAAAAATTATTTACGTGCATAATTCTGTCAATAATCTTCATAAGTCATAGCACATTATTCACGAAGTGTAATAAAAAATCTCTTGAAAAAATTCTTAGAAATGATATTATTGACATTCCGTACGTCATAACTTTCCTGCTATTTTAGCCAGTTAATAGTGTAAATATCAGTATTACGTCATATGCATCACTGAGTCACTGCAATGGAAAGTACCTTTGAAACGGAAAAAATTTTCTTGCGCATATTCTGTATCCACTTAAGACAATACAGCTATGAGTTCAGGGAAAATTCTACCGATGACTTAACACGAATTAACAGACACACTTAAGCCAAATGGCCAACGCAAAAGGCATACAGTATAAATTGAATTTATGCAGACATAGATATTGTTGCTACTTTGATGTCTGCTGGAAAATGAAACTTAGCCACGATGATTTACTGTATTCCTCCCTTCCCATTGTTGCAAGGTAGTAGCTATTTATATTGAGGCAAGCTACAGTTCCTCTTGTCCAGGTTAACGTTAAAACTGTTCTTTTTATGGTTATTAACAACTACGTTGTTATAGTTAAATAATGATGATCAATTGAACAATTATTTTACCCGTACTGCAACGAGTTCCTAATGCATAAATGATTTACGAATTGCAATCATCAGAATAGTGGATGGTCTAAATTTTTTATGTATACCAGATTGGTCTCTAAGTTAATACTACTACTACTACTACTAGCATATTGAACGAAAGCCACATACCATTTGATAATGCCTAAGGGCAATGAAATCTTGTATATTTCTAATGACTACGCGGAAATATCAATTAAAGGAACTCTCTTCCTCCGACATCACATCACAATAGCAACCGTGATAACCTGTAGCATATAGATTAATTCCAATAAATGGCTTCTACTAACTGTACTTTGCTGCTAATAATTATGTTACGACCAAAGTTACTTTAAAACTCCCGCTATGCAGAATATCCGGGTATCATCATAACCTTTAACGTCAGTGCACTTTCTTAGCAACAAGCCCTAGATGGTTCATAACTCAACTACTCCGGCCGAGTGTGTCAGATAATAATCACCATACATAAATTTGTAAATTCCATGCAGTACTACCTTTATGGAAATTAAATACTGTATACATTTCATGAGTAAATAAAAAGTGGGAGCGAACCCACTAACTTAATTTATTACGATTACTAGCAACATAAGCTATTATAATGAGTACAAACCACAGTCATAGCAAAATTGAGTAGATAATATTAGTCTATAGCAAGGCTATCCTGGCAATCCAAATTTTATACAACAATTAGATGAACTTGTATCCATATTAGTATGATCGAACTGCAGGGGGAACCGGAGCGCATTCTTTTTCATCCATTGTATCATCAATTACTGGACGATACTCTAAGTGAGACTGCAATGAAAACGAACGAAACATGCAAGATATTTTAACAACGGCACCGTCATATTGCTATTTCTAATTAAATCTTTTAATAACTCACTTTGCCAGTTCGATGATCGACATATGACATAGTATGCTTCCGCCAGTGTTGATTGAACGGTTTCTCTTGTTGGCCTTCCAGCGGTTTAGAATAATCGTATTCATCTACTCTGTCCTATAATTATAAATTGTCGCTATTAATACCGCCATCATAGTATCGTTCATTTATTTACATATTTACTTTGAAATCTTCACGAGCGTGAGCTCCTCGACTTTCTTCACGTGCTTGTGCAGCATAGATAGTTTGAACGGAGTTAACAAGAATATTTTGAAGTTCCAAGGTTTCGATTAAATCTGAATTCCATACAAGTCCACGGTCGGATAACTGAAACAAAACATGAAATCATAACCTTTAATATAAAACGAAATACGTGATACAATGTAGATATGAGTAAGATGTCAGGATACATTTGACGTACACGAATGTCGCCCATTTGATTATAAATTTCATCAATTAACTTGCAACCTTCTTCCAATACTGGTCCAGTCCTGAATACTGCTGCATTGTTTTGCATAGTCTATCATCAAAACATCATTGCCAAACATCTCCTTAATACCGCATATTCAGAATAATTTTTCTAAAGAAATTTTTTTACTACAACATACTTTTTGCAATTTTAGTCTTAAATCAGCCGTAGGTATGGCACCATTAGCATGAAGTAGTTTGTCAACATTGGCTACGGTTTCCTCTCCTGCATTCTGTTGTAAAGGTATAACAATTGAAGAAAGTTATAGTTCTAACGATACAGACTAGAACGATAAATTCAACTGTATCAAATTGACGATTATTAGATTCTACCGATGGTAAATCTGCTATAGAGTCGCCAGGTTTGCAAGTTTCTTCAATATGCAATGCACAAGCTCTTCCAAATATTACTAAATCCAGTAAGCTATTAGCGCCCAAGCGATTAGCGCCGTGAACAGAGGCACAAGCGGCTTCACCAGCAGCATACAGACCAGGCACGATAACGTCACCACCTTCTTTTGTATACTGAATGGCCTACAGAAGTGGAAATTTTTAGTGAATTTATACCGATTCTGAAGCATTCCAATATATTTTTACCTGTCCATTGTAGAGAGTAGGGACTCCTCCCATGTTGTAATGAACAGTTGGAATGACAGGTATTGGTTCTTTTGTTACATCAACACCAGCAAAGATCATAGCTGTTTCAGATATACCAGGCAGACGGGTTCTAAGGGTCTCAGGCGGTAGATGGGATAGTTGTAAGTATACGTGATCTTTATCTGGGCCGCACCCCCTGAAATTGCCAATATCGAGATTAGATTTTTGTAGCATCGTTAAATAATGCCTATTATTTACTTGTTGTATTTGAAACTGACCTTCCTTCTCTAATTTCCATAGTCATAGACCTAGAAACTACATCTCTAGATGCTAGATCTTTAGCAGTTGGTGCATAGCGCTCCATAAAGCGCTCACCCTACGAAAGGATTTACGTAAATTAGAGCAATTTTTCTTAGCAGGTTACAAAAGAATAAATCAGTCATTACTGCATGACTTGAAATGAGAAATTTTAAAAAATTTACTTATATTCAATAAGTATAGCTAATAACCTCAGAATTAATCAGATATCCTCCTTCGCCACGACAACCTTCTGTAATTAAACATCCTGCGCCATAAATACCTAAAAATTGGATTGGAGTAAAATTAAGATTACTTTGAATCTGCTCTGCGTGTTTTCCAACAATTTATTAGACTATAATGTATAAATACTTACTAAATTTTGACAGTCGATAAAAAGAATCGTTAAGGTAATAGAATGAATATCTTTCAAACCTGTTGGATGAAATTGAACAAATTCCATATCTTCATTTGCTAATCCTGCTCTGGACACCATAGCTGTTCCATCGCCTGTGCAAGTATGAGCTGAAGTGCAGGAAAAGTAGGCACGTCCATATCCACTAATTCGGAATGTCATTAGTTAATTAATAAAGCAAAAGATAATAATTATCAATGATTGCTTCAAACTTTAAAGCGTTACCCAGTTGCAAGAACTGTATTCTTGGCTCGAAAGCGGTGAATGCTACCATCTTCCATGTCCATAGCTATAACCCCGATGCAAGCTCCGTCTTTCATAATGAGATCCAGTGCAAAATATTCAATAAAGAAGTGGGTGTCGTACTTCAGTGACTATAATGACAACAATTCCAAGAAAGATTTACTTTAAGCCTCAGTTAACTAAGATTAAACGAAATGCATGCGTGTTGCACTCTATGATAGTAATTCATAAAATAATACCCTGCCATAAAGCGTATGTAATAAGGAATGACCAGTACGATCGGCAACGCAACAACATCGATGAGCCTGGCCACCTTTACCATACTTCAAGCTTTGCCCACCAAAAGCACGCTGATAAATTTTCCCGCTCTCGGTGCGACTGAAAGGCATCCCGAAATTTTCCAGCTAATTTTAAGTTACAACGTTTATTGAATTGTAACGGCTGTATGAATTCACCGTAAAAATGTAAAGCTAACAAACAGATTGACTACCTCGATAACGGCCTTAGGAGCTTCTCTAGTCATGTAATGAATTGAATTTTGATCACCTAGCCAATCACTACCCTTTACAGTATCAAACCTACAAGAATAAGGAATATTGAGGATACGTATTTATAGTAGTTTTATTCAAAATACTTTGTTTGCTTATCAATTACACGAATAGAATATAAGAAAGGTTTACGCTGTCTGATAACAGAATGAATTTGATTATTTCATTCTGTAGACACACTGATAGCGTTAATGGTTATAATATTACATTTGTCTTTGAATATATTCATGACTTACGATCTTATTACACTTACATATGCCATTTCCAATCATCTTCTTCCATATTGCCCAATGCTGCATTAATGCCACCCTTTTTACAGTTATAATAAAAGAGATATTATTATTATGATTTGAAAAGTTACTTTCACAAAGGGTAGATTTGCTGACGATGATTTTAAACTACCTGAGCAGCTACAGTATGAGATCTTGTTGGGAATAATTTAGAAATGCAGGCAGTTTTAAAGCCTGCCATGGATAAACCCATCGCAGCGCGCAAACCAGCTCCACCAGCACCAACGACGACAGCGTCGAAAGTATGATCAACTACACGGTAATCTTTAGAAAACTACAGATCCAGAAAAATGACAAGGGTAAGATTTTTTGAATATACGTAAAATACAAGCAATATGTAAGTTTAGTTATAAAATCATGTCTGAATGAAGTACAAGGCAAAGTCAATATAAATCAAGGGCAGTTTAAAGACTATAGTTTAGTCGACAATTACTCCGTCTTACTGTAACTATGAACATATAATGTACACTGAGGACTCGTACAAAGGATAATAAAGACTTCAATCAATTTTGCAGTATTTTCTTGTTAAAAGTATCGTATAATTATAACATCCATTGCAATTCTACAGCAACATGTTGTACCGGTAAAGTAACGGCATATTACTGTGGTACTATACTCGTATACGCTAATAATTAATTCGGTCGACCAGAATCACAAGATAACTAAATTCGAAAGGAGAGCGTTGAAGAAAGTTACTTCTAATCTAATATCGTTGTAAAATTCAATTTCTTAAGATTAAGAATTGGCAATCGGACAGCGTCTGGAAAACAGCAGCAACCTACCTACCAGAAAAAATAATAGAATCCGTCAATACTTACTGCATCCTGTCCAGATGATAATGACCGGCCATGTTGGCGTTGCCAAACAGAACTGGTGTGGGTTAGCGGTCTTGCTTGTCTGAACAGACCACAGGTAGACTACAGTAATTGAATGAAATAGTCATTATATCTTCAAGTAAGTCATTGTGGGTAATAAAATGTTAAGCAATTGTCAAGAACATCAAGTAATTATTAAAAACGAACTATTTTATTGGCAAACAGTCGGGATGTTGATAGCATTTCTTCCAAAATCAGACAGATTTAGCGATCGATGAACTACGCATGCTTATGTAGTACCATCTTATACAGTGTACAGTACACGGCAGTACTGTACTGTACCGTACTGTACTGTACTTGCGGACCTTGATCTTCTTCTTCTTCTAGTACTCCTTGACAGCACTGCATTTTTACCTACTTTACTGCCTGAATGGTAGCTAACAGTAATCGCTAATGACAGATAGAGTTGAGTTCCTACAGCGAGATCCATTCTACGGACTGCACTGTATTATATAAACGTACAGTATGTTCAATTTTGTAGAAAGACCACTAGATTAAAAGGGAGGGACTGTCAACAACAGTTAACTGTTCATGGCGCAGAATGTTTAAGTTGACTACTTTACTAGTCATTCGACTGTATCGAAAGAGTATTCAGGCACGGTACAACGTGCCTTGCGCAACCAATTTTCGTTATGAAGTGTTTTAGTAACATTTTCCAAAGCTTGAAATAACGGTCATCATGGTCAAAGTACACACTCAGTTTTATTCGTGCATTTGTGATGGAGGTGGATGATTATATAGTTGACACTATCGTGGTAAAAGAAAACCTCCATGATAGAATTACACTTTGAAACACGAGTAATTTGGTCAAGATCCTGTACTCTGTACAGTCTACAGGCCCAGTAGTTGAACTATCTGCACATACTTAGGGTGTCCCATAAGTCTTTCCCGGTGATTGAAATTATATGGAATTATAATTTTAAGTCCTTATTCCATAAATTTGGTATCACTTGATTGGAAATAAGACGCTTTATCCGAATATGTAATTTAAATTGATATAAAATGAGTTAAAGTTACGAATATTAGCATTTCAAGCCCAAAATACTTCTATACTATACGTGTATGACAGTATGCAGTAACTCTGTACTTTATTATTTATAGTGCAGTCTATTCCCACCATGTTATGTAACACTATTAAACGGACAGTATCGCACCGGACCGGGTTGCAGATAAATTACGAGCTCTTTGTTGTACTGTACTGTATCGTACCATACAGTACGTGCTGTAGGAGCCTATTGAAGTCATAGCCATGATAGAGGCATGGACTATTAAGTTAAAAGAAAGTCTTCTGTTAGAAGTCCTTGCACTGTATACGGCAAGCAATAGTAAAACTTTCTTTTCATTTTTGCTTTACAGTACTGTATAGCAAAAAAGAAAATAAATAAGAAAGTTTTACTATTACTTGCCATATACAGCACACAGTACTACGAAATCAAAGTCTGACTTAAGTTTGAGGATGCTGTGTCGCCCGGCAAGGGCTGCTTTTCTTGCCATTGCTGCGGAATTCTGGAAGACTTTTTAGACTATAGATTGCTTACTAGATCATTGAACAGGAATGGAATAAGATTGACGATATCTTATTCTGCTGTGCCTGCTATAGTTCACAATAAAGTTGCCAAACTGAATAGAGATCAAAAATCTGCTGTACTTGAAAGTTCACACTCTATCAATATCATTTTCGCCTGCCGCGAATGCTTTACTGTCGGTAGATTGAGTCAAAAATACAGTACTAATAATAGAGATGGATTTCATCCACGACGATGGTAATAAATCAGTTTTTATCACTAACTTCCTATTAGTTAATCCACGGACTACTGAAAGTCTATGGTTAATTTAATCAATATTTCATTAATTATCTTTCTCCAATTTTAAGGATTAAAGCGTCCGCATTGCTAACGGCTGAAAGAGTTACCGTAAGATGTCAAAATGCATATTTAACGAGTAGCACGTATAGTACTAATAAAATATCGTGCTTCACTTGCTTTTAGTCGGACCTTTAGTTTACACCGCTATCATAGCAATTATGTCTGACTGTGCTTAAGGCTAATTATGGACTTCAGATCTTTCACACCTGAGAATATTACATAGAAAAAAAAAATCGGTTCTCCCTATTCTCTTTATAATTAATTAATTAATCCACTGGCCTAACAGTAGCTAATACGTAAGATAGAATAGGCAATGGCATTTCCAAAATAGATGAGAATTTAAATTTGAATCTAATCAAATCCATAATATTAACCCATGTAGCAACGCAACAATGACACTAATTAAATCAGATAGAAAGCCAAAGCCAACTAGAATAGTCAATCTTATGAAATTTGTCTTGTCATGTTGTCATCATCGCTCCAAATATTGAACTATTACTTGAAATTATTATTGGCCCATTGTAAGCATTGAGAGAATTAAGCATTCCGTAGAATAACATCGCTCTTACTTGTATTAGCCACACTTTAATTTCATAAATATATATTTGCGATGGGATTACTAGTTAATATATTGTTCGCTTACACAGTAGCAAATAACAATTAATCTAGCTTTGTCCATAATGGATTGCTTGTTTATTCTTATTCATAACCTTTAACGGAGTCTTTTAAGGGATTTAACTACAACTGACCGTCTGATTATAACTATAATACAGATATCACTTCTTATAAATGAATTATTCAAGGACAGTTCTCCAGCTGGAACAGTCCTACTTTGTTTTTTATTATGCTCTACTGTAATTACAACAGTTGCACTTTCAAAGATATTTGATGTTATTGTTGCGACAGCCTCAAGGCATATTGCAACCTTTAATGAAAGTATATAATGGGCAAACATTTGGTAAAATAAATATAATAACGTATTAACATGACAGTCGGTAACAAAATATCCAATGACAATATTATCCATTAGCCTATATTAAACTCACTTTTAAAGCGATTATAATAGATTTTGTATTTCAAAAAATGTTCCACGATAGAGTATTAGCTTATAGAGCAAATTCAAGGAAAGTTTTTTGGATGCTATCTAATATAATTGAAATAATAAAAAGTCTTCTAGCCGCATCTTTAAATGATAACAGCTCTAATATAAATTTCAGTCTGGAACAGTATATTTCGCCTACAAATGTCTCTTCATATACAGTATACTATTATTTAGCAATTAATTAATATTATATATACATATAGGATTAACTTTAATTATAAAATGATTAACAACTGCATACTTACGTAACTTCAGAGTGCTGTGAAATGATGTAATTGGTTACTCATTTAAATTATATGTAAATTATAAACCAATTTTTTAGATATACAGTAGACTAATTTATTCTACAACCAGTAAATCATTTTAACGCAGATGATGATGTGATATTATCGCCAACAATGGATAACTCTAAGATATACGTTATATGATTATTCAACGGTGATTCATCGATGACTTAATCAACCATATGGAATAAGAACACACCATTGCTTATCCTACCTATTTATTTCGAACAATAAGTGACAAATAGCTATAATTAGGATGAACGATTAGTATTATCGAGAGTATCAACAACCTAATCTAAAAATAAATTTTTTATCTATGAAATAAATCGGTACAAGAATAGCAATTCAAAGGCAACAGTAGACCAGTAGATGTTATGTTGATATTACTTGCCGCATTTGTAACAATGGGCAGATGATGCCATCTTGAAAGAATCTTTGTACAGCAAATACAGAAAAGAAACGTTAACAGTATTTTTTAGCACTTATACTACAACCAAACGTTTGATTAGCTTTAGTGCTTGCTTTAAAGCTAGAAAATGAAAATAGATATTGATTCATATTTAATAGTCCATGGCCTAAAGTTTTTAATTATATCCTTGATAGTTATGGCTCTTTTTAATTGTAGTAATAAAGTGATTAGATCTACAATTTATTTTTTTCTTTGAATTTATGTTTCTTTGAAATAGAAATGAACTCTAACTTATCTTGCTATTTCCCAATTCAATAGACCTATGCTTGAAAATATTCTGAAGTATATGCCAGTTATCAGATCTAATGTAAAACCTGTATTACATTACTAATAAACCTCCAAAATATGGCTTATTTGCCGCTAAAGATATGGCTTAGTTTTTAGCTTAGGAATCAAGTGCGCTTATAAGGTTAGCAACAAGGGAAAAAATTTACAAATTTATTACAGGTTCAGGATTGCTCGAGATAGTATAGAGGGAATTTTATTGATCATTATACTATTTATTTGTTCGTCTTCCTGACAATTAGCTCATACCATTGAAAATCTAAATGGAGATCCAACAGAAATTGACTCTGTTGATCATATTTCTGTTTTAATCATTATCTAAAATGTAATTTACCGTACAACTAGTACAGGATACAAACACTTGCCACTGTATCACTTAGACTGCCAGTGTTAATAAGCACATAGAAATTGATTAACCGAAGTCAGATATTAAAGGAAAAATACGGAGGCTTAAAATAAGCTGTAAGATTATTAATAATTATAAGTATTACGTAACTTTGTATAATTTTTACCATTTTTTAGCTTGTATAAGTGTGTATAAGAAGAAAATAATAGCTACATAATAGTGATTATGCTAAATAATTATTGATTGAGTAAATATTTTGCTATTATAATTGACTCAGCACAGTATTACAGTTAAAAAATTAGGATCGCTACAGGTGTACGAAATTTAATCACCACGAATCCTTTACACTTTCTTTTAATTTTAATGAAAATGCGAGTGATAGATATTTTTTATCAGTTTTGCCGATTATTACCCAGCAACTATAGTACTTCACGTATTCTTACTCGAACTTGACTGTACGAATAGTTTAGCTGATGCACGATATAACAACATTATAAAATAACATTGCGTTGCCACTCGAATTTAGTTATGTGAAATATCACAAATTTCAAAATCATTGCAGATATACTTTACTGTATTATTAGTACTGCAAGATATTGCTATTACCTCCGTCAAATCTTAGAGTTTTTTCAAGTGCTATATGCTAGGGCCATTTGTGGCTGTAGCATCCAATGCAAACTCTCCATTTCCCATATATTATTATATTGATATATTTAACTAGAGAAGAATAGATCTTTTCTATAGTTAGGCAAGAACGTCAAATTTTTCGTGTTGTAGAAGTAGCTAATCTGTTCCATCATTACGACAATAAAACTAAAGTGACTCGTAGTAAAGGTACGCTACAGAATCATGATAGAACTGGCCTTTGGTGCTTTTATGTATAGGAAACGACTTATTATTATTATTCATGCAAGTAACAGTTCTACTCGACCAATTTATGTTTCCTTAAAATGGTTAGATATCAAATAATTTACTTAAAGGTCATTTATATCTATCGTTGGATTAGTAGTATTCTAAGAAGTGTGTAAAAGCTAGTAGATAAAATCTATTTAAACGATTGGACAAATTAATAAAAGTTAGTTCTTAGCCCCTAAGGTTAGAAGTATAACGTAAATCGAAGGCGTACGAATTATTGCGAGATCGTAGATTCGATCACAACATTATCTTGTCACACGGGAGTTTGTGACGCAAGGATAAAAGGATCTAAAGCAACTTGAGCTCTGTTGCAGTTCACGTTAAAATTATTTATTTTATATAGAAAAGAGGAAAGTATGAAAGAATATGAAATGACAGCATTAATTGACGAGTAGTTACTCAAATGCGAACTCTGATTGGTTTGTTAAGAATATATTCACGGTCAGATGACATGGCCAATATTTATGATCAACAGAATTAAAACTTGTAGAAGTAGGATACAGTAATTGATTACGAAATTTATTACAAAAACAATAATTATTCTATCGATGAGAACGACTCAGTAACCTTCCTACAGTATTTCGTTCAATATTGCTGAAATATTTTGATGCTGCGAAATTTTAGTGCAGAGACACAGTGAACTCAATATCATAATCCGATATAGAGATGATACTAGCATACATATGTTGCGCGACAGTTTGTAATAACAGCTATTGATTATACTTGATACCTAAAATTAAGCCAAGATGATTATTCAATTGGAATAAAATAGGTATTTAAAAATGGCAAGCATGTATGACAAGAAGATATAATTACCAATATAGGAGAGAAAAAGTCCGCGGTAAAACTTGAATATATTCAAAGCGTTAGCTAATCATAATGTAGTTGAGACAATAAGAGGAAGAAGGAGTGCTAAAAGGTTCCATTCGGAATCATGAAAAGAAAGTAATTACTAACTTTATAAGACTTCCGTTCTCGACGGTTGAAAGATTTCAATTATATGTCTATTCTCTAAGGGCACACATGCTATTCTTCCCTTAATTCCTCGAGAATGAACTAATTTCATCTATATTGAAATGTTTAAGTTTACAACCGAGTCCTATATCTTCCCAGGTAGCTGAAGGCTATAATAAACAATAATCAAATCAGTTCTACTGCTGCATTGCCTAAAATACCGTATAAAACTGAACTAATTGAATTGATGCCATTTTATTTTAGAAAGTCTATAAAAACATAATTGGATTGGAGAGAAAAGTATTAGACCGATTGATATACGAATAATAAAATCATAAAGGCTGCAATACTACTGTAGTAATTGTTTTCCACGTACAGAATAGGAAGCGGTCTAGACTTTAGATATTATAACTACCAAAATGAGCTATTATATCATTTGTTTCGAGAAATACTGGTAAAATATGGCACGATCGCGCCTTGAATAAAATAGTATAATTATTAAAATAATTACTCGCATATATATTATCTTCACCCTAACTCCTCAATACATTCCAAAATCTATACAGAAACATGGGCTCAGAAATCTGCATTTATTAATTAAATATTAACCAAATCGTATAACCAAGAAATGTGTAAGCAAAATATATGCCTATCCAACAGAAGAAATCTTTATCTAAAAACAGCTTAATTTATCATGGCGTGGGATTCAAATCAAGTTTCCATCTGTACTATTGAAGGGTTAAGTTGATTGTTTTTATATTCCCAATACTGCCAAGCCTCTTTCTATCATATTGATTGCTGCAGCACAGTAGAGTTTTAATGGATTTATAAGTGAGTAGCCACAACAAAAATAAATCTCCTGTAGGTTTCAGTTATAAAAATTTCACACTTAATGAATTGTTTAAACCATAAATACTGTAGAGTTGTAATCAGAGTCTATAGAAATCGAGTACTATTAATATATAACTTGAGAAATTTTTTTAACTAATTGGAAGATCTTAATAGTTGCTAAACGAAAACTGAAACGAAAACAATCTGCAAAATCATCATATTATCTTTCTGGATAATTGTTATTTTTAGATACCTCAATATAAAACTTAGATCCTGCTCGATTGTATTACAAGAGAAATCCTTCAGAGAGAGAACAGAAATTTAAGCGAATGAATAATTTCGCTTTAAGAGAAAAATTTCCAAATCTATAGCGTGTTATAGAATCTTATTCTTTGCATCCAAATCGTTCGTGTACAATGCACGTACTACGAATGCGTATACTTATTCTGAGAAAAAAATTTAGTTCTAGTAACATTGTTTAGTATCATATCTAATTCAGCTACTGCGATGGAATAATTGGGATGATATCAAGAGAGAAGGGATAACAACTCAATTTGACAAAAGAAAATCAATGAACAAAACTATTGATAGACTAAAAATTGAATAAAATGAAATCAACAACAGATTGATAATTGTCACAACTGCTCCACAATTCAATGCATTGAAAATTCGTCTGTTAGTTAAACAATTGTGCCTATTTCCTGACTTCCTTATCATTTAGCAACGGTTCTACTTTCCGCCTGGTGTATTATTTTATTGTTTTCTGGTTACTTTTTGTCACTAAGACGCTAAACCTGCCGGTATCTGGAAATTTCTGAAGCATTTTTTATTTTATATTCTTTCGTCTTTAAGTGGAACCTCTGAGTCCGTTTTTGCAGATGGGGTTTTCCATTATTTTTATATTATCTCCTGGACTTTAATTTTTATTAGCATTAATCATCCAATTACCTCCAATAGATTCTGCACATCAAATATGTATGAGATATCTAATCTAACTATGGCCCATGTTGATTTTTCAAATTAAGTTTTAATCACAGCAATCATAAGATATCAATAGGATCGATTCTCATGATGGATGGCAAGATTTTCGTTTTACTTTAAAGATCAAGGAAGAATAGAGATAAATAAACAATGGTAACAACTGGCATAAGATATGGGAGACAAATTCAAAACAAAGGGAAAGATATTGATGTTACCGAACAATAGTATACAATTTTAAAAGATTGTCGTCAATATCGGCAATTCTATGCCGCCACTAATCAATATCTCGATAAAAGATTTCCACTATCAGAGTGAATCTCTGCAATAGTTTACCCTTTGACATCAATATTTATATTGGATAAATTTAATGATAATTTAAGATTCTCAACGCTATTTCTAAGCTTCTTTCGTACTTGCACTATAACTAGAAAGGCAGATGATAATATATATGTTTAGTAGTGATAGTATGATAAAATATATTATTTTCTTCTTGCAATCATGATCAAGTTAAGCTCACCATTCCATTTTTTAGCCAGTAGTCATAATGCTATCTAATTAGTTAATATCTTTCAAATAGAATAGTGGATATAACTGAAGGATAGCTGATTATTCTTTGTCGGATTTTTTTCCTTTATTGGTCGAGAATACACTTCTATAAAAGTTTAACTATAGACTTCGGAATAACTTGTCTACAAATAATCATACTACGAAAACATAGTGAAAAACATTGTCAGTAACTATGATAATAATTGGATTGTCCATGCAAAGTAATTGATCATCTTGGATTGTATAGTTTAGACAACAACTCTTATTTGCCATCTCAATAGAATACAGTAGTCTTAGTAGAGTGAAGTTAGGAATAAATGTCCCCTTATAATGAATGGCATGTCATCAAGAACATGACTATCTTTAAATGACCTTGTAATATTATTTAAATGATCATCTGATGTATCTAATATTTCTTCGTGATCAGTTACTTTAGTGTCGTCGATAATATATCAATATTGATACTAGTAACACATAGTATTTACAATGTTGGTCAAATAGAAATTAGAATTTTAATCAATATCTTGCTGCGGTTGAATCAATAGCCATTTAAATTTATTAATTAAATGGTCATGGAAGTCAGTGCGCCGACCGCTAGACCCCATACTTTATCTATTGTAGCATGAAAGCCGTCCCTCTTATTTATTCCCTTTCTCTTTTTCAAACAAATTGAAGTTATTGTTAAGGATAATAAAGAAAAGGATAATTGAACGAAATTATCATAATCATCCATTTCGTCTTCTCAATTTGTTGTTGGTTGACGTACTGGAAAATAATCGCAATGTTTGAACAATACATCATGTTATAATAAGTGTTTGCTTAACTCACAAACGATGACTTTTTACACATGTATTTTTCGTCTTCATATATGAATATAGCGCTTATTCAGTGACAACAACTCTTGCTACAAGTAACTTATTTCAAGTAATAACAGTTATTCTTGCATTTGACACTTTTACTCTTCAATTTTAAAATTCGTTACTATCATGTTTCGATGGATCAAATTGGAATGATTGAAGATACTAAATTGATCATTTTAAATATTACTTGTCTAATTAACTAAGACATTACTTTTATTATCCTTCTATTTTCTATTTAATAGACAACGATGTTGAATTGACAAGTTTTGGTATTTGATTAATTAATTCGTTATAGCTGAAAGAATAAAGCAATCAATAGTTTAAGATTGACTTTAGTTGATGAATAACGATTAAATTAATAGAGTCAATTTAGGTAAGCTGGATTAAAATCAAGGCTGTATGCGGTTTCGTACTTAATTCACATCAAATAAAGGCTGAAATTTAATAACGTAATAATTCAATTTAGATAGTATGAAGCTAAAGTTGCATTTTTGACTACGACGTCGTAATGGCTTATTTATTCTTGAAAGTAAACAAAAAATAATTGAGAATTAATTTTTTAAGCGAAGATTTTTCACCTTGTCTAGTTTCGCATCAATACTTTTAACGCAATAACAATTCATATTTTAGCTAAGCATGAAAATCACCGTCAGGGACTCAGGATAATTGACTTTTATCTGTCATATCTATTAACCTAATCAGAATATGTGTAATTTGTCTTTTCTTTTGGCTAGGCAATACGATAATAAATAAATGAAAGTGCATTGATTAATTTTATAGTAGCATTTGGTTCTGATATGCCAGATTTAGATGACGATATGGTAGCTAAACAACGAAAATGCATAGAAATATCAGGCAATTAGAAAGGATATGAATTAAAAAACTCAACTAAAAGAATTCGTCATGCTAGTACGGTGCTAAAGGGGTTCAAATTGTTGGAAAAGCAAGAAAAGAAAATTTAATTAGAGGCAATGTAGAAATGCCAGTTGGATAGAAAGATATTGATCTCATTACGGACAATGGTTTAGCATCCATTGTTTATCATCGATGAAGAAATGATAAATATAATAAACGATTTCCTTCATTATAATCATGCAATGACATCAAGCCCAAACGTAACAGAAACAGTAAATAGCAGACAGGTTAAAAGAAAAGACAATAGCTATCAATCAAATGGAGGATATAGAATGAAGATACAAAGAAGGGAAGTTATTTAGTCAATTTTGTCGAATAGCAGGTGTTGTGAAGTTGAAATCATTACTAGATGACAATTGAATAAAAATATGGTTATTCTATTTAGATTTCTTTGGCTTATTTCCTCTTCTAGAATTGCATCTCTACCTCCTTTTCTCTTGTATGTACTTACAGACATTTATAGACACCGTACGCACCTAAATTGTGATACAAGATTCCCTGCTCGTCCTTTTCCGCCTCCCTCGCTATAGCAAACAAAATTAATGTATGGAAATCAATAACGAAACAGTTGGTTCGTGCACTGAGTTCAATATTTCAATACAAAAGAAACAATCAAGACTGACCTATGAAGAATAGAAACAATTTGACATGGTTACCCTTCTTTAAATGATTGAAATTCAATAATATATTTACAGGATTAGTTTGTGTATATAATGGAGTGGATATTGTTGTCACTTCATATTTTTTAATCCCATTTGCAAATAGTTCAAGCATCAGTTGTTGCACGAGCTATTTTATTACTTGGTCTTTCTTCTCCATTACTTGCTAACGTTATTAAACTACTGTCTTCCATCTTCACTCTGTCGACCATTACTTTGTCTACCTGTCTGTGATAGTGTTATCTACTATTCTGTTTCTCTTTTGCATCTCCTACTTTTGATAAAACAGTCGTTTTTCTTTCACTTCGGCACACTATTACTAGGACCATCGACTGTTCAAGGTATCCTCATTTTTCATGCCATTTCTCTATTTCTTATGTCTTATCTGTTATTGCTTATTATTTTCAAATTGCTTTCTTTTCTTCATTTAATGCAAATATACAGTAAGTGGAATCATTTTTCTAGAGTTAATGATTCCCCATTTTATCGTTTTCAATTCAATTTCTATTTTAACGACTTTCGAGACTCTGTTTCCAACTAACTCCTTTTTTTTAAACTAAATTATTATTACATCAAACTAATTAATGTTTTCTTTCCAATTAATAGTCATCCAATTCTACCAATCCATTATTCAACACCTTTAACGATCTAGCATTCATCGGCGATACTACCGGGCAACGGCAAAAAAATTTTAACAGTCAAATTCCCAATCCGCCTAAAAAGAATATTGAATAACGTGTTAGGTAAATAATTCAACAGTTCACTATAATATAACTCATTCAATTCTCTCTATCACGATAAATTTGCTTATTTTTTTCATTAACTAATCAATCAATGAATCAGCCAGATTATACCAAAGTAATCAAAATATTGCCACTACTATATTGGATTAGACATAAATGATACCACTAGAATTTAATTAAATAACGATAGTTTAGTATTAATATTTCTTAATCCCATTAAGGGTTCATGACGGCGATATGATAATGATGTTATTAAAATTATCTAGTTTTTTCAAATTTACGGTATATTTCATTGAACATCGTCCTTGTCTACCAGTATGTCACGATTGCTTTCGATATCTCAGTCTTGATCAATCTCATTCGACTTTATTCCTTCCCTATGTTCTTAAGAATATAGTAAAACTATATAGTTTATTATTAATTTGGGATTAAACTGAAAAAAAGTCAAAAATATTGATTTATTGTCACTTTAAGTGCAATTAACTTGCTTTATCTGAATGTCTCAACTATATGTAAAAATTTAAATTTAATGGATACTCTATTAACTCGATACATTGTTGACATAACATATTTGATTTAATGATTAAATGTACTTTAATTTATATTATATCAAGCAGTCCTTCATTAAGCAAAACCATATCCTCATACAGTATTTTTATAATTAAAATTTAACGAGGATATTATTAATGCATAGAGTTTCTTTTATACTGATTTATAAATATTGCCAACATCGATGTTTTAATTAATTCTTTATTGCTATAGTATATAACTAATTATTATGTTATTTTACCTGTTAGGAAATAATATTATCTCAATCAATATTGACAACTGCCAAAAAAATAAATTACAATTAATTAACATTGACAAGGACTGGATTAATCAAGCCCAACTTATATTCTGCCAATTACTTCTAAACCATTTAAGCGCTCAACACTTAATTCAACATTTTCAATCAAGACAGACCCAAATTTAAACCGCTAAGCATGTCTAATGGTAAAACTAAACAAAATTGCTATCATATTAAGCGACCTATGAATGCATTCATTGTATGGTCCAAAGAACAACGACGTAAAATCGCCGAAGAAAATCCTAAAATGCATAATGCTGAAATTAGTAAAATATTAGGAGCAAAATGGAAGATGCTATCGGAAGGTGAAAAGCGACCGTTCATTAATGAAGCTAAGCGTTTACATGCTGTCCATATGAAAATTCATCCTGAATATAAGTATCGACCACGACGTCGAAAAAGTAAACAATTAATGAAAAAGGATCGATATCCATTTCCACCATCGACTCAAGCAGCAGCGGCCGCTGCAGCAGCAGCCGCTGGTGTCGGTGGCGGTGGTGGCGCTCCAGGTATGATTATCAGCCAACATGGACCACCCATGGATGGATCCAATCCTTTTCCTGGTATGCCAAATAGCGCGCAATCAGCATTCGTTCAAGTTCCACCAGCATATAACAACCCGCCGCAACTATCATCTAATCCAAACGCAACCAATATGCAAAGATCGGATTACTCACTGAAGGGAAGGCCTGGACCATCGGATTATCGAACCAGTGAAATGCAAGGAAGGCCTAATGATATCAACAATCCGAACACAACAGTATCCAACTACATGAATGGCCCACCAGTTCAAATGACTCCAAGTGGAATTTATCTATCATCATATAATCCAGCAGCAGCGGCCGCTGCTGCTGCTGGTAGTCATATGTTACCTACGGCTTTTCCCAATTATTGGTAGATGAAAAAGCAACCAAGCTCGTTGTTTACTGGAGGCGTCCTTGAAGTAAAGCATGTGGCGGCGAATGAATATCGATTAGGAAACCATTTACCGTTGACGATAAGTCGTCTATTGATTTGTAGAACAGAGTTTACATAGATAGTGATTGCTATGGTATACTTTCATTAGCTGTTACAGTTATTAGGTTAAAAAAATGATTAACTGTTATTAATAATGAAATTTTTCCCAATATATTCTTTTTAGACATATTTACTGTCTTTGATAATACTTATAAACCTTATGATGTCAAAATTTGTAATGAAATCATATCAACAGTAAATCAATCCACTTGAAAGACTGGATGAAGTATTAAAGACATTAAGTATTACTTTATCGTAAATTTCAAACTGTCTAAGAAATAAGTTGATCAATAGACCAGCTATAATATTGACACGATAAAGTGCAGTACATATTTATAAATGATTAACAATTCACTATATGACATTGCTTGCCCTCATAAATCCATAGATTTTGATAGTTTATGTTTATTCGTTCATTCTTTTAAATTAAGTAAAGATAGAATACAAGTATACTAGTGTTATTATCATTTGTCAAGATGATTTTCACTTATCATTAGATCCATTCTTTATAATAATTCTAGTATATCGTCTACTTGATTTTTCTAGATTACGAACAATTTATGTTATAGAATGGATAGTATTTTATGTTTCTTCTGTACAATATAGTAAAATTCGTATTAGATGTATAACTGATAATATAGACAAAATCATACCTAGTTACTCAGCTTTTAGAGTTAACTACGGAAATAGACAAGATGTGATGTTTTGTGCATATTGCCAATAAAATATACCAGGCATTGAACTACACAGACTAAAAGATCAATTCATTGAATACCTTCTCATACGATATTGAATATGTATGGCAAAAAAACATAATGAGTCTGTATTAGAAACCAAGTTATAGATGAAATTGTATCCATTGTTAACATAGCATTACAGCTTTATAGACCAAAAATAAGGTTTATAAGCTGTTGTATTGGTCACAAAACTATGTATCAATTTATCGTAAAATGTCCAAGTAATCTTCTAGTACCTCTTATAGTATTGTATCAGGTTACCAAGGTCTACGCACACATATATAAAATAAGAAAATGATCGAGTGAAATAATACCGGTAGCTATAAAATGGAATTAGTAACACTTTTAGATCTATTTTATTAGGATCTTTGAAAATATCGATTATAAGAACGCCACCCGATAAATACTGAGAAATTTATGTAACTATAATAAATAGTCGTTATTAGTACAGTTTTAACTAAATTGATGGTTACCGCTTAGTAAATTTAGATGTAAGTTATTATAGGGTGAGTAAATGTTCTTTGACTCACAGTAAGATATATCTTTGTTGTAGATAGTGTTAGATATTAAGTACGATATATGTTACATTAGCAATTAGATAGAACGTTAAGTATATGACTAGAATATTATCTATATAAGTACTTGTAATATGATAACTGTATTGTGATTCTGTAATACCGTACATGATTATATTTCAAAAAATCGGACTGATAATTTACGATAGATATACGTATGTTGTAAAGTAAATGATTGCTATAATAGTTAGTAATTAGTTTTACGGTATATGTTAAATGTCACAACGCAAAATGGCCAAGGCGTAAGCTGGAATGTCTATAAATACCCGGTATTTTTAATAATAAAGTCACTTACAAATCTTACGCGTGGATTAGAATTCATTGCGTAAAACATAACAATCTTAACGATAGACCTTGCCATATCAGATACAAAAATGTGTTTAGAACTTGATAATCTATGAGTATAATCATTGCGATTAGTTTTATAACGAAATACTTTACCAGCGTTTAGATCCTATCCTCTATCACATGCAATTCTACAAACATTGATGCAAAGATCGTATTTTGCCAGTGTTTTATAAGAAATTGTTACAGTGGTCGTTTACAAACTACATATTTGCCTTGATTTATCTACAAATCACAGTTATAAGGACGTGAAATTGCATGTGATAGTAAAGATTTAGTACTTTTACGTAAAACGTAGAAGATTAATGAAGCTGTATCTTATTACATAAGCGTTTACATATTCAAGCTAAAATACAACATGTTTTTTAACAGAAAAATTGTAGAATAATGCCATTATTAACTTAGCCTATTTGTCTCACTCACAATTGGATATCATATTTGAAAGAAATTTCCCGTGATACCTAACTGTCATTATGACAATATAACAGTATAAAAGTACATTTTTCATCTACTATCACGCCAATTCATTTTGGTTAAATAGTAGTATTTTTATTCCATAATAGTTATGTAAATGATAATTATCTCTCATAACTATTGACTAGGACATATTAATCGACTCAAATTAAAATTGCTGTCTGCAAGATCGTATAAATGTTTGGTATGGAACACGATTCGAAGTTTTCCAAAGATTCCTTATTGATTTAAACTTTGTAATCAATTGAAGTTAAAAGTAAAAGTCAAGATAGGATTAGGAGTTTCTTTGAAGATATCTATCAAATATATAACAATATTTCTCGTAACTCCTGATATATTTGATCAGGTTGAAATTGCAAATTCAGACAGAATAACGTTCTGCACAATGGACATTCTACCAATATGGTTAGTTGCCTATTACATTACAAGGTGTTAAATGCTATTATCAGCAGCAGCACTTGCAATCTTGACATAAATTAAAAGTTATTTTATTATTCTTAAATCTTTGATGGTTCGTTTCTACTTTTTCTATCGTTTTGTTTTTTAACTTTGAATATTATCAGTAGTTAAATTAAGAATTTTTTCAGCGAACTATTCATTAATGAATTTTAAAAATAACTAAACCTATAACTTTCAGTTGTATTTGATACGATCCATTCGCAGTTGTAAGATTTTTAATTACTTGAATAACCATGCAGCCATGATATATCGACTATTTTAAATTTTCGCCCTTTTGGTGAATGAAAATATCCTAAGGATACCTCTATAATTGTGAATAGTGAACTATCTTACTATTTGCAAAAAAATAATGTTGTCATTAACATTTACGCTACAAATATTGTCACAGAATAGTAGCAAATACAACAGAAAAACTACAGTGGGTTGATTAAGAATTTAAATAAAGAAATACCACCAATATACACTTATTATGGTACGGCACATAGAATTGATAATAGATGGATGATTAATACTACTGTCAAAATGTTTGTACATTTGTTATTGGCTGTATCAAATTCAATTTTAGTCTATTTGCTTGTTAATGCGTTCATTGAATAATTTGAATGTGCTATAGCAAATTTAACTATAATATACTTACAGCAAAGTCTAAGTGAAGAAAGCTTGACTCCTACTTAAAATATGGTACCGAAAACGGTGTTTATACTTTGGTACGTTAGTCAAAGGCAAAAAATTTTTCTCCCAGAATTACAACTTCAAAGAGATGTTACATGATTTAGACTGTAGACTGTTGTTACCTATCGATAGACATTATCTTTTCTTACGGTCAAACTGTGCTCTATTGACTACTATTTCTATACGCCAATACATACATGTTCAGTAGTCATTTACAATTGAAAGTGAGTACTGATATAAAAAATGATGGTCTTATATTCCTTTATACCTAGATGATACTTTAAAAGTGAAACTACAACATTACTTCTTTTGCTGCATGAGGCTAAATTGTGAGGAATGCCGTTTGTTCAGATTTTGCAGGTGAATGTTGTTGCTAATTTTATCTTACTTCTTGGGTAATTTTAACTTTGCTCTATGTTACTCTTTGATTTGGAAATCTTTAATATTTTATAATTTTCCTTCGTGGGATAGTCTAATATCAAACCGTTCCGTTTTCTAGCATTAAAAATCGTCATTTATAATCACGACAGCTTCTATGCACTGTATTTCCTTCCGAAGAAGTAACAATTTTTATGCATCAGCTTTCAAAAAGTAAATATAAAGGATAGTAACAAGAACATATAGATTACTGATAAACTAATCGTTCCTGTTAGCTTGGCATCATGGATATCATGATTATCTTCGAAGCGTGATTATCTACTTCTATTAATAAATTTGTCCGTAGGCATCAATATTTCGAGTTTTCGATGGAAGTAAAACAACTGTGTTCGTACAAGGTTAAGTCTTAAGCTTTTTCTTTCGTAGGTTCAGGTTTTTGAATCGACGTCTTGATGTCTAAGAAGTTAAATTTAGGTAGAATTTCTTTATATTATAAATGCAAAAGTGATAAAAATTCCACTATTTCCATGCTATCTAACTCTTCCTATAAGCTTGGTGATATGTATGAAATTATTTATTTTGGATATGACTGGTAGGATCTTAAATCAGGTTATGATAATAAATGTATAGTCATTTCTTCATCCGATTAACGAATAAGGAATTGGAAACAAGCAACATCATTCAAATATAATCACCATTGCCACGATGTACGATACACATTAAAAGCTGCTAACCGAAAAAAATCTTGAATAATCCTTTATTAAAATTTCTTAGAAATTCAGTAATCAATGATAGGTAATTTCTCAATACTAACTCAATATCCCATCGTTTAATTGCTGGCGGTACCATTATATATTTTAAGCTGTACAAATTAATGCGCATTACTGGGAGTGACGAAGAATTTTATCAAGGTTTAAAAATGTTCATACAAAGTTATCCTTCCACAGTGGCGTACAAACTCCAAAATTACGGACCCGGTATTTAAGTATTCGAATGATAAGGCAGATATAAATAAATTAAAATAATCTAGCAGTAAAATTTACTCACAATTCTAAATTCGATTTGAAACTTATTAGCTCGATTTTAAGAATATAGTTATGAATATTTAGGCCGAAATTTAACTTGTATTTGTATTTTCTATGTAACAAAGGTTTAACGACTTGAATTAAGACTATGCAATTGTGTTTGAAATATTTCAATAGCAAACAAATTTCTTTTTGAGATAATGAGTATTCGTCTCACCAAATCAGCCAATATTGATCAAAACACAGTTCAGCGATGAATACATTATCTCGCAGTATAATTGCATATATGAGCCATATCTAAACTTGGGTTTCATATATAACAGTAACAGTTTTGTTATTACTAACTGATACATCATTCTGTAAATGACGCTTTTTACAAACTGCGATAAATGAATTAGAAATTCTAAGAGCTCTCTCTTCAGGTATGAGTAATATTAAAAAGCCACAACAAATGCATAGAGCTCCAATCACTTTAATATAATCAAAATAAATTTGACGAAATATTAAATCTACAATAGCATTACCAGGGATACCTAATAACACACCAAGAGAAATAAATATTGGATAAGTTATTCCTATTCCGAATATCAATAAGCTGTTGAACAGCACTCCCAATCCAGCAATAGAGTTTAAATTATCCCACGGCAAATCAGGCCACTTTATAACCTCGAAGTTAGTAACATGAAAGACTAGCACAACTGGCCACACCGTCAGTGTTATGCAAATACTCATAGCAGACGTATAAAGGGCACTTTTACCAATACTAGCGTTAGCGAGGACAACCTTCAAAGATACCTACAATCATGATACGAACAATTTTAAAGTAAATCCTAACTTGGCATTAAGCTAGCTAATATTTTATAGTAAAAATCGTTAATTCATTGCTGTTTAAACGACTTGAATCAGTCATTTGACTGTAGGCGCCGCAATTAATGCTAGTCACGACTATAAGAAAGCAATAAAAAATTTATTCATCGCAATACGTAGTGGACTATAAGGTAAAAAACTCCCCTACAGAATGTTTCACGAAATAATGGTTCTATTTAACAAATTAAAAAAATGTACGAGCTCGTATTCTTATGTTCAGTATTTGTTTATCTACAATTTTTTCTCTCACAACGTTTATTATTATCATAGATTTTCATAGTACTGTAATTGCTAAGGCTACTCATAAATACGTATCTAACAACGGTATCCAATCAGTCAGTAGAATGGAAAGCTATTTATTTCATGATGCAAGTACTTACCCTATAAATGGAAGATAAAACAGCTAGGCAGAAAGCTAATATTATTCCGAGGGCAGTGGCTCCTTCGAATCCATTCGAGTATGCAAACAAAACTACTCCTGTAACGGATAGTAAAACTGCGAATATCTATTAATCAAAAAGATATACAGCAGGGTTTAGCAGAATTACGACATAAACTAAGACTATTAAGTTGTGATTATATTCATAATAATTAATCAGTAACAGATTCCATAATTAGTTACTTTAGCAGAGTTGTTTAATTTACTTTTAAATTACCCGTATTAAAATAGTCGGTTCTTTCAACCAAAAAATTGATAATACGTAGATAAGAGCAATATTTGATGATAATATTGCTGTGAAATCGCCAGCAGGAATCAGCGTTAAAGAGTAATAGTAGCAATACGAGCCTAATGACATTAAAATCGCGACAGGTAGCACTTTAATCAAGATACCCTTGGTATACGATCCTTTGTACTTTAATGCAATGGAGCATTCACTGTCCAACATAAGATATTGTTAAATAGTTAATCCAATAGAAATTAAACAAAGCTGATTCTTAGAATATTGATGACGACTACATCAAGGTATTTTACTACTGTGACAGTACTCTCTTTTACTAATTACTGATACTGCACAGGACTGCCACATAAAGAATGGCAAAATCTTCTACCTCCACATTTCGTTGAGTGATTTACCAAGGATCAATCCGAATAAACAGTATATAGGATAGCATATTATGGTCCATGATCTAGCATACCTGAATCAATGATGGATAAACATTATGAACAAATTCAATTGTGATCCATATCGATTGTCATTTACTATACGTACCATGTAAGATAGCAAAATGCGGTGAAATTGTAATTCGCAATATTATTCGAAAATTGAGCTTGCAAAACCCATGATATGACCAGCATTACCACGATCATCAGTCCGGACAATGATTTTAAGGTGCATGCATCGCGAAGGTGAAACTTATGATGGCTTGCAATTTCTGGTATTATAAAGATAAAGATAGCGGCGTTAAAGTTGGTAAAAATAACGTATTCAAATTGTTCACTGCAAGGACTACGCCACTCCATTCTTCAGCAGTTAACATGACAACAAGTATCCAATACTGTAGTGTAGTATATTTGTTTACAATATCACTATTTGCATGGTAATGGTATACGCATAGCAATATACACTTAACTGCTTCTATACTAAGTGATAGCATTAAGCTGAGACTCTAGAAAAATGTAAGCCATTTCTTAACTTTCAATCCGTACAAGTATGCTTTACGTTTTAGCTAATATGTTAACTGTCATAAATAAAATTTGTAACTATACAGTATTGCTACATGTTATTATGTTATACTGAGGCGATTTCAGATAGTTACCACGGATGTTTCAAGTAGGGTAACGGTAACGCAGTGATCGTATGCAGCATGAAGCTATGTATATTTAACCAACTGCCTGTGTTGGTGCATATCTTATTTGGATTCAATGTACAGCAAACTAAAGTGTTCTTTTGACAACAGTAGATATTCATTTATGATGTTAACTGGACGTGATTCGTCAACATCAAGCATGAATCTACAGGAATTGTGGTTAGAATTAATCGGTGAATAGGGCCAAGTAAAGTTGGAGCTATTGAAGCCAAGTCGAGTACAAAACCTCATTTATGCAAGTATTCAAATGTTATAAGAAACAAAACACATTCTGAATACTGATAATATTATTTTTAAACGATGCGACCTACCATCAACAGCACAGGCAGTAACTTCTTTATCGGTGGAATCAGTTTCTACAGTCATCTTCTTCAAATACAGTTACCGTTGCATATACACTTGCGCTAAAATATAACCTATATCAATGGAAGCGCGACAGTATTCAGGTCAGGCTTGAATTAATCTCCTGTCTACAGCATGGATGAATGATTTGCAAACGCTGGCTTCTACGATGCTGAATGAACTAATGAAGGCAACGGATGTACTGGGATCTCCTAGCAGAGGTCTAGCCTTTAAAAATGGACAGTAAATTGTACAGTACAGTACAGTACAGCGTACAGTCTAAATCTGATTACAGTACCTCCATACAGTACTGTGAGTGCTGTAGAAGATGATGGATCGAGTGACCCGATTGGCTACTCCTATTAATGAATCGATTAATAAATACCTCAATATTCCCTAATAAGGGAATATAAAATATTACAATATAACGTAAATCACTCACTACTAGATTTTACTTTTACTGTTGAACTGTACTGTACAGTATAGTACTGTAGTGTATGCATCAGTACTGCTTTGCATTATACTGTACATGATTGCATCTAATTGCATCATGTCTACCTATTTCTACATTGTACAATGTACAGTACACTAAAGTGATACAACAGTAAAATATCTGCGTTGACTCTCGATTCTCATCAGCACAGTAACTTTATGTTTTGAATTGACAATATCTACTCGTCTTTTCTGATAACTAGAAAGGCATCATTTTTTATGTAACTACCACTACTGTACAGTATACTAGAGACCCTCTATTATGGTTTCTACTGTACAGTACACTAGAGACCCTCTTAGGGTTTCTACTTTCTACTGTACAGTACAGTACTGTACGCATTAGAGACTTACAGTGTACAGTACAGTACTGTACGCATTAGAGACTTACTGTACAGTACTGTACTGATGAGATAAAGTCATGACCCCGTGACC